>NW_016158645.1:92799-118502 GCF_001687245.7 Rhagoletis zephyria
CCCCCCCCCTCCATACGTTAACGCATAATTTTATTATACTCAGTCATATTATCATAAACTATTGGAATAAAACTTTGATTTTGCCTGTGGCTATAAATACAAAAACAAACAAATATTAAAATATCTGCATTTCTTTCGCTTTCCTATCAGCAATGAAGCATTCAATAAACCATATCAATAAAGCCAAATTGTGAGCAAAGTTATAAAATAAAATACGTAGATGAGTTAGCGGCAAGTTTGTACTAAAATGTAAGTATATATATGTATGTACATATTCATACATACATATAGATATAAGTAAACTTCCCATGAAACTGATTAAATGAAATCTTTACGTTTATTTATTATGCCGGTATTTAGCTGATAAGTTGGTTAAATATGTACGTGAGCGTATATGTAGCAAAATGTGCTGCAAAATACTTTTGTAACGCGACTTTGTACGTTCATTGATAGAGTTTTACACTCAATGAGTGAATGAGATGTGAACGCTCTCTGTTGGGAGATTTTTAATTTCAGTCTCTGAATTTGTGTAATATATACTTCAGTCATTTAACAATACTTATCTTATTTAATTTGCGATGATACGAATTTTCTACGAGTTTTTATAAGTAGAGTAATTATTTGCAATTAGGCATTTGAGGACTTTTTTGAGTGTTGGATTCCGACTATTAATTAGGTACTCTAAGCTAATTAATTTTATAAGTGCGCCATCTATATCAAATGCATTGTGTTTAAATTTTTGATGAATATTGCACTTAGTTACATTTGTTTGAGCTGGCAGTTTCACTCGCAGTGTTTAATTTAATAAAAAAAATAAATATTATTATAAATTATGACCACAAAACTACAAAGGTACTAAGCAAAACTATTACCAAAATGCAAAGATCAGCTGATAATTTTATTTATTTATTTATTTAGTCATATGTAACAAAAGCTCACTTACAGACTATGAAGAAAATATGAAAACCTCAGCTAAGAGTATTTTAATGCAAACAAATTTTAGTATTTCAGAAATAAAATTTTGATTCAGATTAACTATAAAATTCATTTAAAAAAAGCACAAATTCAGATTTAGAGGAGAAGTAAGCGACTATAGAATTTGAGAAGGATTTTAAGAAAAAAAGTTCATTATTCCGAAGACAGCGTCCAGGCATTTGGAAGTTTATGCGTTCTAGAAGAATTGGGCAGTCAATTATCCCATAAATAATATCAAAGATAAAGGAGAGGGAGAGAATAGTTTCCCTGTAGTGTAAAGATTTTAAGTTAATTAGCTTACATCTGGCGCTATACGATGGGATTGGGTCAACAAAGTTCAGAGATCGAAGGGAGACTTGTAATTTTTATGCAAAACTAAAAAAAAAAATTAACAATTATTTTTGATTTTTATCTAAATAATCTGTAAATAACAGTGACTTCTGAATTTCATATCATATGTATTACATAACAGTTATTGAAGACTTTATTTTATAAAAGTCATCAATAAAAATCAGTCACCGACTTTTATTTTTTAAGTCATACTTAGTAAGTAGTAGGCATTATAATTTTTCGCAGGTAAGAATGTGTTGGAGACTTTTATAAGTATGATTTTAAAAATAAAAGTCTATGACTGATTTATATTGATGACTTTTATTAATAAAAGTCTTCAATAACTGTTATCTAAGACATATAATTTAAAAATGAAAAATAAGTGTTATTTACAGATTATTTAGATAAAAATAAAAAATAATTGTTATTTCGTATTCATAAAATAAAAATCAGAAAAAACTGTTATTTAAGGAGTAATTAAATAAAGTTAAAAAAATGATTGTTACAGAGCGATTTTTTTAATAAAAGTAGTAATTGTTACGGTCCCTGGTTTAATCTATTTTGCTTGCTGGAAGCTATATTTTAAGCACATTGTTGGTACGTTTACAGAATTGCATTTCAATTACAACTTCATAAGTAAAACTAGAAATATAATTTATCAGGTCATGACTAATATGCCGACAAATAATACCAGATTGTTATGCTTTATAAATCGTTCTCCACTGTTGTGATCATAGTTTAAGTTATAAAAATATAAATAAACGTTTGCACCGCACCTGTGATACATACGTACTTTTAGCAGAAAAACGCGAACAATTTACTCCGACCTTTTAATGGAAAGCTGCACTGTGATTTCATTACCGTTTAGAAACTAGTGGGAAACGGCTGTAAAGCGATCCAGTTGGGGAGTACTTACCTGAGTACAGAAGCAGCGAGAGTGATGATTTGGTAACTTAAAAATTAGCTACTTTGTGCATCTCGCGAAAAAGCGAGCCAACTCAAAACCTCAAAAGCATACTTTTTCAGAGTGCAAGAGGTCAGTTACACACAAAGCTTTTTACCTGGACTAATATCATGCCACTATCACCTAATTTTACGTAAAACATGACAGTCAGATTATCTGCTGCACATTTAGTAATAAAACATATTAAAGCTTAAACAGACGGCAGCGTTGATCCCGATTAACTCGGTCTTAATCCGGATCAACTGCAGTTAATTCCCGAGTTGATCCGGATCAACGCTGCCGTCTGTTTATGCTTTAAAGCGAAGCGCACATTGGCGCGATTCTGTCGTTGCGAACAGGGTTGCCACTGACGAAAAAAAAAAATTTACCATTCACTTGAGAAAAATCTACCAAATCTGGAAAATATCTACTAATAAATTTTTTATATTTATTTTAATAAAAACTATAGTTTTGTTATTTTTTTATTTATTTTAATTAAAACTATAGTTTTTATTTTTTTAGTTATTTCAATAAGAATTAAAATTGTTTTTAAGGAACTTTTTATTTAACTAATTATACGGTATTTGAGTCATATTATTGGCATATTCGCAGTTTCCTTCAACCGAAAGCGGAAGTGATGAAACTAAAGGCAACAACGAAACTTCATAATTTGAAAAACTTCAACTCGAGTTATTATAGACAAATACAGTGACTCAAAAAAGCACTTGGTGATTTTTTTTTTTATTATTCGCAATCTTTTTTCAAGAACAAATTTTTTCTTGCTTTAACTAAATCCATAAAAATTAAGAATTCAAACTATATACATACAACATTTAGAAAAATTCAAAAAAATTTTGTCCAAATTTCGAATTTTTTACTCTAAATTTTTAGATAAATTTAAGGTACCGAGTTTTAAAACAAATAATACTTGTGTAAAGCCCACAATGTGCTTCCCGTTGATTTTTTTTTGTCGCCAGTCTTTTGTGTTTTTTTTATTTAACAATTTCTATTGATAAAAAATTGCGTTGATTTGTTTTTTTTTTGCGAATAATCATAGTGCGTCATTACATACCAGTAAATTCTTTATATGTATTTAAATAATCATTTAAAATATTTAGGCAATCAAAAGCGCCTGGGGATTCCAGTAAAATGAGTTTTTAATGGAGCATGATATGTTCGCCTTATATCCATATACATTTATACTTATGTAAGTATATAAAAAGTATGCAAAGAAATTTATAATATAAAGATAACTACGTAAAATAAATCGGGAACGAAAAGTTCAAAAAAACCTACCAAAATGAGAAAACATTTACCTTTTTACCAACCCAAATTTTTTCTACCAATTTTGGTAACAATTTGCCAAAGTGGCAACCCTGGTTGCGAATCCGCAAGCCCAAAAATTACAACAATGCTACCCATACATTTTAATGCGCTAGCGCACACTTGCACGATTCCGTCGCTGCGAATTTTTCGAACATTCAATGTTCCTCTCTATTGACGCGTTCGAAACGCGGCTTGCAGCGTTTTGAAGGCGTCAAAGAAGAAGAAGAAAGGTGTCACAGCAATAAAGGCAAAGAAAAAAAACGTGTAATGTACAAAAACTAATAAAAACGTTCGTAATAATAGTATTTTGTACGATTTGGGCACACCGAGTGCGAAAATACACGAAATAAAGGGAAAATTGAGTGAATTGTACATCGGAAATCGACGCGAAAAAATCGCTCAAGTGTGCGCACGTTTGCGGATTCGAAGTTAACAGCCGAATTCGCAACGTATTCGCAACGATGGAATCGCGCTAATGTGCGCTTCGCTTAAAGCTCATGTGCCTGCGTGCATGCATTTTTTAAGCTCAGCGCCTGTCCAACAAACATTAGGGGTATTCTCGAAGTTTTGCACGATGCACGGATTGCACGAAATGCAAAAATACTATTCCAAATTACGAAGAGTACGAGAGCACCCCATTGCAAAGTGGTAGCATGCATGGGTAGCAAGCAGCGAAGTTATGTATCAAATACAATAACAAGAGACAGCAAAAGAAAATGAAGTGAGCGAGCTGAGAGGAATGAGAGAAATATGTAGCAATTCCAACAACAAAATAACTAGCACAGGGTCGCATTTATCTTGCCATGCTATTTTGCAAAATATATACATGTGTTTCGACGTTGCATATTTTGCAGCAATAGGAAATGTGGTTTCCCATGAATTTTGTTGTTGTGTGTTTGCAAGTTATGCAATCCATGCAATCGGCGCTACGTGCAATGGCTTTGCAAGATTTGGAGAATACCCCTATTCACATTCACTTTGCAGCAAATGAGCGCGCCCAACTACGAGCACGCACATACATATGTACATACATACAAATGTACCCATGCGGGCGTTCAATTGTAAATTCATTCATTGAATTGGGGAAATTAAATCTCTTCTGACATTTTTTTTTTAATTAAATTGATACATATTAAATTTATTAGAACTTACGTCGTGGCCTGCTTGAGCTCATCACCGCGTCCAAAGTTCAGTCAGCCAGTGTGCGCTTGTGAATCCTTTAGTAATCACAAGAATGTTTTTTTTTTTACTTTACAATTGTTTCTCTTTTTATTTGGAAATTAATTAAAATATTTCGCTTTCGGACAATGCTTAGTAAAAGGCTTGAGGTTTAAATGAACCTATAGTGGATAATGGGGGATTGGGTTAACTTATCTACTTGGCCTCCGCCAGATAACACGTTTCGCATGTAAGCAGATATTGCATTTCATTTTTGAATTTCACACAAATCTCTGCGCATAATTTAAATAAATTGGCTCGGCCGTGAACGCAAAAAAAAATCAGTACGATCACTGTAAATGTTCTTGTTGAGTCGCGCACCTCCGGTGAAATCAGTCGCGTAAGTTAGGTCGTCGTCAAAGGTACCTGGAAAGTGTTGGGGGTTTTCGCAAAATTTTTTAACAAATTTGTATTTCTGCAATACCGTATCCTCGATATTGGGAGAGAAATTCGCGAGACAAAAGTTTTTTAGTATAATTAAAAATGCCAATGGGCCATGAAGAAGAGGTGAGTAACTTCCAATGTTTGCAGTTGTAAAACGTACAACTTAAAAAAATAATAAATAAAAATCAACAAATTTCTACAGCTTAAGTTAACAACATCAGTAAATATCATATCTGGCATACCGGTGCTTTGACTCAAAACAAATGTCGAAATGTAAAAAGAAAAATTCTGCGAACAATGAAATTTGCTGACTTAATGCCAATTGTGTGAAATTTAATCTGCGCGTTTTATTTTTTTTTGCAATAATATTTACCCTTTACGCTGTTAAATGGCATTGCGTTTCATTTTTAGGTTGGTGGTTCGAATTGATAATTTTTTGTTTGATTAAGGTTTCAAATGAACTATAGAAGTGACACGGAACTTGATATAGTTTTAAGCGTTGACGAGATACCCATCTTCACGAATGGCCTTTAAATCGACATTGGAACAGGATCAAGCGTGTTCACAACTCCGATAGCTTAGATAGCTCAGACTCCATTAGAGCGCCAAATCGAAATTTCGGATTATTAAAAAATATGTGGCGATTAGTCTGAGGAATCCTCTCCTGGGTGTGGGCGCCCTCCGAGTGAAGTCTTTAACTGCAGCTGCTCGTTTAACCTCAACTAGATTAAGTCAGCCTTCGATTAGTGATAATCTCAATATTTCAAGAAAGTCATTAAAATTTCCCTATACAAAAGCTTGAAAGCAAATGATAAAATAAATTTACTCAGTGAACGTTTCTAAACTCTATACTGACAGTAGTTGTGAGGTATAGCAAAGATAAAATTTGTATGTCTAAACTACTCCTTCGAAAGTAACTGTCTTTCGTACGATCATTCGAATTGTGCTGTTCAAGGCGAGACAGGGACTACAGACTACATCGATGGCCCCGAGCTCCTTTTTATTTTAACCGGTCGTTGGCCCTGAATCTGTCTTATCTTGAATGCCGTACGAAATCTTAACTCGGAAACCTATCCTAACTTTGCGCTGTCGGTCTCACTATCCTAACTCAGACGTGCCAATTTTTTGTATCTTGACTCCATAGCTTAACAGCTTAACATACGACGCAAAAACAAAGCACGCCTGTGTTAGGATAGTTTGTCTGGCTGTGCTGAGTTAATACAAAGAAAGCGTAGCTCATCTACCCAGTGGGAATTAGGAGCACGTAATAATACCTTATTAGCAACTTACTCTTCACCTGGCAGTCATTACCATTTCCCTGCCGAACGTCCCTTACTTTTACAAAGGCATGGCCGCCTTATGTAAGTTGGAATTTAGAATGTACATTTGGTATCAGACATACTTCTGAGCCGCTTTACAAAGTAAGTTACGTGTAATGCAGAGCAGTCGCTCGGAGTAGTTCGGTGCTTGGAAATAACTTCGGCTGCACGTTATTTTGCAACTGACAACGTAATGTGTCTTCGGAGGTGTTCATTTTGCCCTTTACTAGTAGATGACATTGGCCATGATGACAATTTTGGTACTAAAAACTGAAAGAAAACATGGCTTACCTCGCAAGGTGCTTACCTATTTTCCCAGTGGGTAGTTAAGATAGTATTTCGCACGGCATTCAATATAAGATATGTAGATTGACGGCTATGGACTAGTTGAGATAAATTGGCGCGGACCCATCACATATGTACATACATACATATATGGAGTCTACCTTCGCTGCTTGGTTATGAATATGTTTCTACCAAATTCTGAACTGCATGAAGGGTATATCGATTGATTTAGAAAACTTCTCTTCCTTTTTTTCAATTCCTCTTAATTATGCTCGTTATTTTTGTAAATATGTAATTATTTTTTCTTATTGTTTTAATTTTTTACTGGCTGCATATAAACTGGATTTTTTTGCGACTATTGACTTCTCAACGTTGGCTGACTGTTTGATGGGAGTCATGAAGATGACTTTCATAATTACATTAGTATGTATGTATGTACTTATTTACTTATTGCGGTTGAGAGCGATAACTTCAACGCATTATAAAAAAACATTAGTAATAAAAGTAAACAAAAAATGAATAGAAGACTTAACATTTTGCATAAAGTTTTGTTTATTTGTTTTGCCGAATGATGTCATTGGTAGTATTGCGAATAGTTTGGGGGAATAAAGAAAAACAAAAAAAAAATAAAAAGGAAATTGTTTTAACTAACCTTTATTTAACATGTGCATTAAAATAAATAAAATCCGTTGAGAATTTTTTAAGGTTACTCAAAGCAAAAAATAAAATTTGACTTACAATTTTTTTCACATACATTTTATTCTAAATATTTTTTTTTCTAACATGGTATATTTGACCTAAACAATAAAACAAAAAAAATTTGTTGGCCGAGCAGAGCCTTCTTGCATTTACTGGAATAATCGAAATATTTCCTAAGCAAAAGTTTAATCATTTTTGGCAAGCTTTGATTTAGTGACATTAGAGTGGTACGTTAGGGGAGATCTGATGGCTAAGTATTAAAGCGGGGTACTTGAGGTCAGTGAACTTTGATACAACAAAATTTTCGCCTCGAGACAATAATATCGATACAAAACAATTTTCGATTGTACATAAATTCCGAAGATATGACGACCCCCTACATTCGAGGCAAAAAAAAAAGTTTATTTCGAAATTGCCTTGAGAAAATACTTTAGAATCAGCGGTGTACGGCGAACTTTTTTTCTAGTACCATCTAATGTACATTAGGGTGAATCACTCTTCACAAAAAAAAAAATCGGTATTGGTTCTCCATCGGAAATAGAAAATTCATTATATTTTAAGTCGTCCGCCAAAAAATTTTAAGGTTTGCATAAAAATTTCTAAAAATTTTATCAACAGGATCAAAATAACGAGATCTTCGGAGGATTATCAAATGGGTCCAGCTCACGTAAATCTTAATATTTTTCCGAAATATTTTAACGGAGGTCTTCAAATATAGATAATAAATTTTACAATTGCAATGGAAAAGCTGCAACTTTTTTTGATGATGCACCGTAATGTACATGCAATAAAATCTTGCAAAAGTGAATGGATGATATGTTCGTTTTGTATAATTGAATTGATATTAAATAAATAAGTTCTTATAACTTCCCCATTTAAAGAAAATTTCTTTGCGCAACAAAGTGGAATTTGTTTTTTGTTTTTTTTTTTGTAGAGAAGCAGGAAAATCATGGGCTGAAATCGCAAATGGCGTTTGAAAATTGATTTCGGTTTGCTACCACTTCATTTCAGGTTGTAGCTTTGTAACGTCGGTTAAAATTTTTGAAAGTATCCAGATAGGGAAAGATCTCGACACCAATATAAACCCGATACAAAATTTACGAAATCGATAATAAAAAAGATATCGATCGTAATAACAGTACCAATACAAAAAACGGAATTTTGTATAATTTTAAATTTAGATTGGTCGTCGAGGGCATGAATCACGGAATTTTGGAACGATAGTCGTTCAAACGATACTGACTGTTGCTGTTACGTGTTACTGTTACTGTTACTATTACGTGAAGCAAAATTGGAATCGAGTTGACTATATGAAGCAAGACAATCTCAACACGATATCGTCCAGGCGATTGTCGTCATACGTGATTCATGCCCAGTTTGAACTTATGTTTATCTGGAGAACAGAATTACAGACAGTTTAAATAAATAACACTTTTATTTAAATAAAAACTGGTTAAATTTGCGAAATCACTTTTCATTAATTGCAACTGAAAACACTGGTCACACGCGAAACGGACAGTGCGAATTAATTGATAAACAAAGTTTATTGCATTCATTTTGTGTACCGACTACGTCATAGCCCCAGTTCGGGAATTACCGAATTACAATAACAATTTCAAATGAGAACGTGAAATGTGTTTTAATTAACTGATTCGCACATTAAATAAATCCGACACATTCACATGTTGACATTCACTACTCACTCACCCAGGTGTACATCTGAGCGTAAATACAATCACTCATTCGCATTCACACATACATACATTACCCTGCAGGAAAAAAATTATCAATTGATAAAAAATAACCCACTTGTAGTTAGCTTCTTGCAGAATTTCTATAAAATATATAACTTGTAATTAGCTACACAAAGCTAACTTGAAACTGGTTGACAAGTAATGTAGGAGTAATCAGGCGAAATCGGGAGATTATTTTCTTTAAACGCGTTTCTATTTAAATATCCTGCACTTCGCAAATACATTTTCGAATTGAGGACAAATAAAAGGAAGATTGAAATTTCATATTATCATTTTGAAGTTATCTCTGACGGAGTTCGAATATGGGACCACCTACAGCATAGTATGTAAACCAATATGAAATGTAATAAAATAAATAAAGTAAATAAAACAAAAAATAAATAAAAAATAAATAAAAAAATATATTGTTTTTCCTATTGATGTTTAATGTTCAAAAGTAGTTAGTTACAAGTTGGCTACATCAAATGCAGAGGTAACCACCCTTGACTATTTCGCGGCCATCGCCATAGAAGTATAGTTAGCTTTCGTCAAAGAAAATATACAGATAATAAGTGACTGTTAGCTCCTTCCTAACTAACTTAAAGTTAGCTTATAGTTAGATACATTTCATGTAGGGTAGCTGCTGCCGTCTCAGTGTGTGTGTGTGCTACTGGTTAATCAATCATTTAACGATTAGTTCATTGCGCTTATGCGCATGCGCCAAGGATGCATTTACAAAAGCGGATTGTTTTATTTTTTTTTTATTTTTAGCCAATTCAAGTGAAATGTTTTATTTTCTTCACAGTGACTGCATAATTTGTTTACTGTTCCTCGAATGAAATAGTTAATGAAAGCAAGTATGTAAATATGTACATGCATACATATAAATAAATGCGGAATTGGAAAAATGTTCACGTTTTTGTGACTGAATTTTACTTAACGCGTAAAAAATGTAATGGCAGTAATCTAAATTCAGCGCACATCTCGCCCAAAATCGTGTTAATCCCCGCCTACTAGGCTAGCCTGGTGTCATACCGATTTATATATATTTGTACATTAATGCATATTCACTTCACATATTTGAGTATGCACGTATGTACGTATGTATGCAACTATTGTAGATTTATGCCATTAATTCTGCTGCCTAATTGTGTGAGTGGGAGTTTCAAGTGCAACTAGCAACGTCCGCCTGCACCTCCATCTCCCCTGCACCACCCTGCTTTCGTTGGCCTCGCCCATATGTAGTTGTGCTCATTTTCGAGAATTCAAATTCAATTGCACGCGTACAAGTGTACCTACATACCTACTTACACGAAACACAATAGGGCTATTCGCGATTCGGTGCATAAGAGCTGACAAATTTATGCAATTGCAGAAATATGCCATGGATTGTGAGCGACCTTTATTAAACTGTCATGGCAAAGCTTTTGCAAAACAATTTTTGTGCATCAGCTTAATATCACAGCTGTTGCATCTATCTAACAAAATCTGTAATTGCAACGCTTAGACGCAGCATTGCATTTTGTGCTAATTTAGGAATGGAATAAAGTGCAATAATATATGTAAATGCCTTTGTTGGTTTTATGTGGGCGTTGGACTTGATTTGATTGTTATTAAGCCTTCAAGGTTTAGAGAAATGCATTAAATGGAATGGGGTGGGGGGGGCGATAATAGAAAAGAGTGGGCGAAGAAATTTGAGATTTCTCTTACCTCACCTGGCAAGTGGGAAAGGATAGAGCTTAGCATGGCGTGATTTCAACGTGTACTCAACATTCCAATGGCAATCAGACTGATTTCCTCATAAAGATAAAGACAAATGTTAATTACAAAAAGAAATGGAAGTAGTGCGTCAAGAGTAATTATACTAACTGTAGTAATTGTGAAGGAAGAACTGAAATTGGAATACAAAATAATTACAAGGCGGATTTATTAGGATGTAGCTTTAAAACTACGCTGCGAGGTGACATTCGAAACTTGTATTTATGCTATACACAATTTTCACAATCTACTATCTTTATAACTTTTATAATTTTTTTATAGAAAATTGTAATAAACAATATTGCTGGATTTCAACTAGGCATTAAATGGCAAAAATGACAAATGACAAAGTCGCGCATTAAAACATAATCGTGTCATTACATTCAAAAAATAGTTTATAAGTTCATTTCCACAAGGCATTTTTTAAAATGGCAGACAGTTTTTTGTCATTTCAATGCCTAGTGGAAATTCGGCATAACCCAAAAATAAAATACCTTAATTTTGCAAACAAATAAATTTGGTATTTATGAATGAAAGCGGTTAGTCATGGAAAAGCTGTCTTCTTCTTGTAGAACTTTTTTATAAATAGCGATATGTACGTATGTATTTGATAAACAATCACTGCTCCACCTTGCTAACTGCTGGTGGAGCAAGGCATTAAGCTCTGAAAGCTTGCGATCAGTAAGTATGTACATGTGGCAGTTGCTTCACAAACGTATATTAACGTAGCATACTCTTAGGCGCAAGTGTATCACAAAGAAATCAAGCAGAGTGGTGAGTTTTACGATCGTTGTGTGCCAGTCCACCATACTGTAGCGGAAGCGGATGTGCAACGAAACGCAAGCGGGCAAAAGGGGTGAGAGAACGATTGATAACAGCAGGCAGCGAAGAGTGGCTTCTGTGTCGCGCATCCATATTTTATTTGTATTTAAAAAAGTTCGGTTTGTTCTTCGCCTAATTAGCGTTATTAAATTTCTTTTTACCTCTTATCTCTGATTAATTTCAGACACATTTAGTTTAAATTTAATTAACTCTTATTAATCGCCATCGATATATGTACATATTTATTTACATACATACATATATAAGGCAAGTTAAATTAAGACTGTGCGCAATTTCCATTTAATTTTTTTTGAACTTTTTACTTACATAAATGAGCTGCATGCAGGGCGTATCTAAACTTTTCTAGTTTTAATCAAGCAACGATGTTATAAATCATGTAGAACATTATTGTTTCCCAACGTACACACACACACACACACGTACATACACACACACACACACACACACACACACACACACACACACACACACACACACACACACANCACACACACACACACACACACATGTATATTTACATTATTTGTAACAAACGCGTGTACGAGCGAGCGAAATCAATAAAGAAATCAGCATCTCTGAATGAAGCACATTTTATGCGTAAACTTTTTTTTCTTAAATGTTACGGCATTGACATTGAACCTGTAGCGGCGGCAATTATGAAATGTACATATGTATGTATATAGATGATGTGAGTGGGGTCAATGTTGCAAAAATTTATTTTAGTTATAGAAGAGGAAAAGTGAGATTTTAATAATAGTTGCTGCATATTAGCCTGCTTATTGATATGATTCAAAGTTAACAAAAAGGCAGCCGTATTTAAACGATCACAATAAATGAAATGAAAAACTTTCAAAATTAAAGTCAAAACTTTTTTTACAAGCTTCTATTTAACTGGCGTGTATGTACATTAGACTTCGCCTTAGTTGTATGGCGAAAATTTGTTGTTGCGCCACAAAGCAAGACCTCCCCCCCTAGAAATGTTCTTTTGGTCATAAAAACGTGCCCTGCGAAAAAATTTTAAAATCGGATAACGTAACGACGTGCCTCAAAGGCCCCGAAATTCACCTTTTTCATGAAATGTTTCAAAAAGTAGTCAAAATTGCCTATAACTTTTAAAGGTTTTGAGAAATTAATTTTTAGCCCAGTAAATTTAGATGAAATTGGTACGAAGAAAAAAAAAATTGTAGTAGTGAACTTTTGGTGCAGTTTACTTCTATTGGACACGTAGATCATGGATCCACAGTCTTTCCCCTAAATTTCATGTGGAAATATTCCGCCAACTTGGATTTTAGGTTTTTTAGTTTTCTGCGATTTACAAGCCTATTTTTAATTTTTTTTCGTAAAAAATGGTTTAACACAAATTTGTAGAGAACTAAATTTTCCACATTTTTTAGTAGCCACAGTTGACAAAACTACTTCAAGTGCCATGAAAACATATTACATTTTCCGCTAAATTATAGATAATTTTGATCACTTTGTGAAGAATTCCATTAATTTGCTGAACTTTGGGATCTTTCAGCCACGTCCTTCCGTTATTCGATTTTAAACATTTTTCGCAGGTCCCGGTTTTATGAGCAAATGAAGCTTTCCGGGCGGAGTCTTGCTTTATAGGACAAAGTTGCAAAATATGCCGCAGTCTAATGTACATACATATCTGTGCAATTTTATTAAAACAACTTAAGTGACTCTAGAACGTTTGACTTTGAGCTAAAAAATTAAAAGTTTCGCTTGCAAATCTTTATATTTTTATTAGGTTTATTTAAAAGTGGCATCCCTAACTACACCTATGGCTAGTTAATCGTTGGGATATTGCTTGGAAACCCAACAAAATATTGCTTTAAAAGGAAAATGGTTTACCTCGAGATAAAATTTTTTAAATAAAATACTACAGGTATGTATGTATGCTTGAGCCAAATCTTGCAATACATTTTTTATCAACTTCCCAACGAGCTAGTGGCTTTAAACTTCCAATTTTCAATATGAATTAATCCGCCTGTTGGCTCGGCGTCGATATATATATATCGTCTGATTTAGTTTATATCTATAATATATATTACCTGTAACTCCACAAAAAAGTTTGCCGATCGGGGGCACAAGATATATTTGGAAAACCCGTGTATTTTTGGTCCGATTTGGCTCATATTTATAAAGCTGATTATAAAAATATTTTTTAATATTAACTTATTTAAATTATTTTAGATATATGTTAACAGAGGCTTGAACACAAATTTTAACCGACTTTACAAAAAGGAGAAGGTTATCAGTTCGTCGGTATATATTTTATTTTTTTTATTTTTATTTTTTATTTTTATTTTGTATTTTTTTATGTATGTTACTGCTTTAATTTGGACCACGTTACCCGATTTCTATAATTTACTTGTTAAATTGCAAGTTTATTTAAATTTGAATGTTGATTTTAATTTTTCATTTAAATTAATTATTTAGAGATGAAAAAAATTAAAAAATTTAACATCTAACCAATTGATCAAAAATGACCATTAAAAAGAAAAGAAAAACTTTTTTTTTAATAAATATGTATGTATGTATTTAAATTAAATTATTTTGTCTGAAACTGCCTGGTTAGATTAAAAAAGTAGGGATTTTGAAAGGAAACTTAAGTTCTGAGGCAATAAAAATCGATAATCTTGCAAGACACATTTGTTGAAACTCAGTCAGGCAACGAAACCTGGCAACTCTTTGTATCAGACACAGCAAACAAAAAAAAAGCGAAAACTTTAAAGTATTTTCGCAGTTCATATTACGGCGCACATTAATTTAAAAACAAAAAATATGTGCAAAAAAAAAAATTGCGAACGATGCATAAATTGGTTTCGACGACTTTGTCAGCAACAACAACAAAAGCAAAGCAGCAGTAGCAATTATGAAGTGGCACAATATTTCTTTTGCGCATCAAAAAATTGTCAGTTGGGGCGTTGGAAATTGCCAAACGATCGCATAGCGTTATCTATACTATGTACGTTTGTATGTATGTATGTACTTATGCTTCTTGCTTTCTCGCACGCGTCATACGCATTCCGGGGAGTTCATTTGATTTCAAATCGATGATGATCAATTTATAGTAATCAAGCAATAATTTTAGAATATTTAAAAATTGACCACGATATCTTCGAAGACGCATCATTAAAGCTCAAAAATAAAATAGTCGCAGTGGCGCTGTGTCATAGAGTCGTAACGGCATTTATGACGGCGCAAATTAACTGAAATGCGAAATGTCAGCGTTTGACATGTGCAATTGACTGTTAACGAAATTTTTATTTTTTTTATTTTTTTTTAAATAACTCTACAAACTAAATATTGTATACGTATTTGCATATAAGTACATATTTATGTACATATATATATGTGCATTAGTAGATTGTCATCCATCATTTAGACAAATTTATCACGTGCCGGAATGTGGTATGAGGGTGCTGGCGTTGACGTAAAATCATAAAATTTCACGTACTAAATGCATGGGTAAACAGTTCGTAAACGAGAAATTATACATTTCTAAAGTACCGATTAGAGAAAAGTTTCCATAAGATCGAAGCAATATATGTACATACATACAAAGTATTACATATTTACAAAAAAGTTTAATGAAAAAATTATGCAAATTAAACCAATCGCCATTTTATTTATTTTATTTTCTTAGCTAACAGCTCTTTTTAGATTTTCCATCGATCGTATGTGGGAGAAGTAGAAAGAAGCTTAAAAGTTTAAAAATGTATGCCAAATCACATCCAACGCCTATCGCCAATGATATCGCAATCAGATTGCAGAGAACAATTTGCTTTGTGTTAGCTTAAGCTAAAGGTTATGCCTCCAACCCTATACAGGAAAACGAAAACATACTCTCCTTGCAGGACTCGAATACTAGTTGGCTTTATGTATTTATGTATGATCCTCGCGAACTTCAGTCCACTTAGCAAATATTTAAAAACTGAGCTTGACTATTGAATATTGTTTGTACTCGGACGTAGTTTGTGGTTGTAGGATCATAAAAAAGGGGTTTTGGGGAACAGCTAGAAGGACAATTCTTGGCCAGAAGTAGATTTGTTCGGTTACGTAGACTCGAATGTCCTGGTAATGACACTCAGAAGCATAATAGTCTAGCCTACAAAGGTTTTCCCGTTAAAAAATCATAAACAGTTAGGGTAGGTATTAGATTCGAAGCTACGAAAAAATATTAAAATATTCCCTCGCTTAAAATTTCTTGAGAAAATAGGTCCTACTTATTTACTGAGTTTTGAGGGGTATTTTTTAACTAACACTGTTATTTTTTAAGTAAGAATTTGATTTTAAATTAATAAATTTTTATTTTTTTTACGAAAAGTTTTAAAAATTCCAAAACATGTACATACATATTTCATCAATAAAAATAAATCGCGATGTACTAGAAAAAAAGCAAAACTGTATTTTAAATTAAAAAAAGTACCTAAATATAAAGAAATATTCATAACCTACCCTAAGTACTTGACCGCCCAAGTTAAGTGCTTCCCAGTTCTTTCCACTAATATCCTAAGGATGATAGTAAGTGCGCTTTCTTAGAGAAGGCACTCTATATATGTACATATTCCCTCACAGCCATCTCACATGAAAGAAACGTATGGTCGATCAAATCATTGGTCCATATGAACAAATCTTTTGTCCGGTTGTCCGGCGCTTCTCTCTCTCCTTTGCAAGGTCTCGTCAGTGGCGTATACCATTGGCCTAATTAACGGTCGTATGAAGTTATGAAATTTCTTATTGCATAGGACAATTATTCCCATTTTGAGATTTTTCGCAGAGGTGAACAATTTTCCTTTTTTTCATTAAAGATTTTTATGCCGGGTTTCCACTATGGGAAGTGAGCCCAATTTATATCTTTCCGTTTGTCCTGTCAAAATGCATTTGCTGTAAATCTTAACTGATTTTATAAAACGGTCTCTTTGTGGCGAACCGCCTTAAAAAGGATAACGGCCAGTCAAATAAAAGTACATAAGTTAAAAATTTAGATATGTATGCAAGTACATAAGTGCCAGCAAGTGATCTTCGATTAACTAGCATGCCGAAACATATCTACATACATATGTACATATATAAGTACTTTTACTCACGTACATTTGCCAGCGTCCATACATAAATACATATGTACCCTACAAGACATTGCTGAGCACTTTAGGCAAAAATTCTCACACATTTACACTTTTGTTTTTGTAGTACGGCATAAATGAGTAGTTTGACTATTAGTACTGAGGACTTTCTGATGACAACATTGAGGGGAAAGTACTCAATTTTTTCCCATGGCCTGAACGAAAATGAGGACTTTGATAAGCACTTTTGTGATTAGGGATAATGATAATATGAGTACTCATATGATACTCAGCTGTCTTGTAGGGTATATGTATGTATATACATATATATTCATAAGACTGACGCCGTGCTAATCGGCTGCGCATGTAAAGGAATTATGGAAAATTTTATGAATGAGTGAGCCAACTTTTTTCGATTTCGCACAATTAACGAATATGTGTGTAAATGCACAGGAAAAAGATGAGTGCGTATACCCTGCTGGAATTGGTTGTTGGCTTCTTGAATAGAAATTTGAACTTATGAATAATTCATGGTCCTCACAACAAAAGAAGCAACATCATTGGTTTTTTTCCACTGGCTAACATATTCATACTTACAAAAATATTTTGATATTTAATATTTACTTTTTTTAACACTTAATAAATATTTTAAAATTTATCTACAGCTTAAAATTTGCTGATTAAGCAGTTGACTCAGTTATTGGTTGGTATTCATATCTGTCGATACATTTGGTTGATTTATAGTCTGAAGTCAGTTAAAAAAAAAAGTGGATTGGTACGGAATATATGTATGTATAAATGTACATATGTACATATGTGGGTATGTGGGTGTCTTTACTTAGAAAGTTACTAATTAAATTTAATTCCATTTAATGTATTGGACAAGTCAGCTGCCGATTGAAATTTGTTCGTCCCTACTTATTTGTGTATGTCACCCACATGTGTATGTATTTGTGTACATATGTATGTATATTTACACAAAGACATTTTCACGACGTTCTTCTACTCATAAATACTATCTATTGTTCTTAACAAACAGAAGGCATTTCAGTATTCAAATTAAGTGCGATTATTTTTATTGATAAGATATTGCCTGCCGCTCATTACGGCGACGGATGCTTGAGGGGTGGCCAGGGAAAAAAGTGACAAACATAAGCAAATGTTTTAATGTCTTTACGACAGGTTGAATTTCAATGTAAAGAAATGATTGTGAAATAGCATTCGATGTGAGAATGCTCGTTCTAGAAAAACGACGAATTTAACTTTACCTCAACTTCTCTTTGCAAACGAAAGCAAAATATACTTTCAACTGTATTTTGTGTTTTGTATATTTTGTATCATAACCATCGACATAACCACGACCGCTACCCTTAAAAAAATGAGGTCTGTATACATTTGTGCTAAGTATTTGGCAGGGCTTCTTCTCGATTGTCATTCCCATTACCGTTAGTCAGCGGCATTACCATTCGCTTCAGTATTATTCAGTATTATTTCTACAATTACCATTACAATTATTATTACCATTACGATTACTATAACCATTACCATTATTATTTCCATTACTTTTAATATAACCATTACCACTAGATACATTTGCCATTACTATTAACATTACCATTTCCACAACCATAACCATTACCATTACAAGTCCATTGCCATTACCATTACAACACAAATATATATATGTATGTATGTAAATATGTATATAATACATTATAATTAATTGTGCTTTTATTTATTTCTACATACATACATATATCAATATGTATATGTAGTATACTATGCAAGCATTAATGTAACATGAAAGTATTTTAATCACACAAGTGAGAGCTATTATTAGAGTTGCAACTGCAACAAAAGAAATTAAGTATAATGAATGAAACGCTCAGTGCTAGACTCTCTCTTACTTATGCAGTACTAAAGGTATGCACTTAAAACAACAACGAACACTGTAACCAATGCACTAACAACTCCAAATGAAAATAATGAAAAAGTAGATACTTATGTACGTACATACATTCGAGCGCAACAACAAATGTGAGAGTTTCTACTACACTCTCAGGCACACAGTGAAGCACACGAGTAAACGAAACGTCAAACCAAATTCATAAGGACTAAATGACAGTCAGGTCTCACCCGCCGCACTGACTAACTCGCTCACCGTTACATCCGCCATTCTGACTGACATAAGCGGAAGCAGACTGACTACCGGCGCAACAGACACGACGGTCACTGCAGACGAAACGACAAACAGTCGTTAGTGGTGTCAAAGCACACACACACACACACCCAACAAAGATGGGAACAATACAGGCAAATAGTCAAACAAATGAATGAGTGGCAGGGTGAGGCAATGGTGGAAACGAACGTACAACCGAACTTTGCGTCACACCATGTAGTGGAACTGACTAACAAAAACTAGCAACCAAACGGAGCTCTAGCGGCGGTACTGGTGCTTGTCTGTGTTGGTTAACTGGACGTGTTTGTCGGTGGTGGCGCTCCAGTCTCGGTTCTGGCTCTGGACTCTGATTGCTGTTGGCTGGCGGCGGTTTGCTTGCTTGCTTGCGTTCGTTCGTCGAAATGGCAATGTTGGCATTCTTGCTTTGAATGTCAAACAGTGCGGTTGTCTCTTTTCGGTACTCGTAGTTTAACACGAAGAAAGTAAAGCAACAGTTTTATAACAATTACATATATACATAGATATATATATATATATTTTTTTTAAATAATTAAATGCCACACTTTGCAAACGGTTCTAACGAATTATATTCTTAATTTTCATAATCTAAAAATAGGAATTTTTCATTTACATAAATTACAGTACTTAAAAACGCATTCTAAGCGAATCAAAAAAAAAGTTTTGTACTGAGCAAAGACTGTTCGACGTTTCGTATAACGATTGATTGCGTAGCTACGCCGCGTAAACGTTTGCATAGCTTAGTTTGGAACATTCTGGAACAGTTTGAAAAGCATTTGAAAACTCGCGGCAGTGCTTTTCAAAACTTAATACATACATACTTACATACGTACTTAAGTAAAACGCGACATCGTATCTAATAACGGAATTGCATAAGTCGCTTAAGGCTCGTGAAACATAATTTAAAAATATTCGGCAAAATATTCGTTTAAGCACTGCGCACGAAATTCGCAACCCATCGGAATTGATTAACGAAAACGCAAACACACAGAGGCCGAGTCAGAATCCAAAAGAACATAAAAGTCGAAGAATATCGGATATTGCGCTTGTAATATTGCGGAGTTGTTGTCACCTTTGCGAACATGAGTTTCCACAAGAGTGATTCACGCACGCCGCTGGCGCCAACATCATACACCGTAAGTACTTTCTCATATAAAATATTAATTCAATATCCGCAGCGACTAAATATGCGCACGGAGCGAACTGGAATACATATATGTAGCTAAAAGTACCCGGTTTGAAGCGATTTGGTGCGCTTTTTTGCAGCGTATCCAATTGTCGATAGCGGTACGCTCAGGCTTACATAAGCACAGCGGGCAGTGCAGCGTTAATTACATGCATGCATACATATCTAGGGCTTGAGACAAGGGGCTTTTAACGTAGCGATATGGCGGGTCTTGATGCCGGCATATATAAAATTCAATATTTTATAGCTTACAAGTTCGCTGAGAGAATAGTAAATGAATGAGCATTTGGTTGCGGAAGTTGAAAAAGTGTGTGGACAAAAAGCGTACGAGTTGTCCAATGGGGAGGCAAAAGAGGGGCTTAATTTAATGAAGCCGAATTAATTAAGCAATTGAGTTAGTATGTATGTATGTTTTAGTGTTTTAGTGCACATATATATGTACATATGTATGCATGTATGTTCAACTCTTTTCAAATATGCGTACAATAAGTATTTTCTTTATTTTGTGAGTCACTGTGCCTCTCATTGGGGTCTCGGCGGCGGCACTTATCAATTCCAATTTTCCCATTTTTTTTTTTTGCCGAACTGCGATTGCCTACGCCACCTTATCGCATGACGTTCGACGCTTCCGTGCGCATATCGGTCCGCTGATCTATAAAGAGATATAAATATATATTGCCTGTAGACACCTACATACATTTGAATGTATAATTGGCAATTTTTGATTGCATGCAGTTCGTAATAAAAAAATAAATAGATATAACCAAAGCACATTTACGTATGTACGTTTGCCGGCGCTGCCATAGTGATATTCGCGTAATTAATAAACGAATGACCCTGCAGTAAAATTTAGAGCCAGTCTGACAAAGCGCTAGTTCCGAACTACATACATATGTAAGAACTATCTCTGAACTAGTGCAAAACGGATGCAGAGCGGGACAGTTAAAACTTGCCGTGGAAATGTGCAAATGCTCACTACTCGTAAAATACGAAAGTAGCTCAGCGAGAAGACCTCCGCGACTCGAGCATCGTTGGTCGCGAGTTCAAATCGCGGTGGAGGCAGCTTACAATAATTTTTTTCCACAAAAATTTCTAACAAAAATGGAATCTGTAAAAGAAAAGAAAAAAAAACGAGAAAGATATCCAAAAACGTTTTCGTATAAAAAAAACAAACTGTCCAAAACGGAATCGGCTAAAAACTAGTTGAAAAGTAATGCACTGGGTGACAATTGCCATCGCCAATGACATCGGTAGAACTAGTACAGTCGGCAAAAGGTCTAGTTCTGAGCCCTGTCAGAGTTTCTGCAGGGGAGATACAAACACACACATACACACACACACAAGCATGTGAAACACACACATGCATATATACATACATATATGTATAGCTGAGGTAGATGAATGAAAAATCCACCCTTACTGCACGGCAGCTTTTTTCGGCTAACACTCCGTATGTATTTATTTATGTATATACATATCTACAAGAACATATGTACATAGTTATATTTGTAGAGCCTAGCTTCCAACCTAGCCCACCAGCCATTGAGGCCTACCACCCACTTGCATACATATTTATCAATTGCATGTGAGTTCACAAAAATGTACATAGATATGCATTTATCTGCAAGCTTGTTTTCATAGGCATTGAGCAGTTGGCTGTTACCCACTCAGCAATTTCGCCGGCTGCAAACCCCTAAGGCAAATGTCAGTCAACTTTGAAGCTATACACGCCAGGGATAGCAGCACCCAAAGACCCACTTTTTCTGAAGTTGCAANCCCTATCGAAAAATATTGATTTTTAAAAATTCTATACCATTTCTACGAAAAGTTGTTTTTTCCATGGAAAATTGTGAGCGCTTTGAGCGACCTCAAAATTTTTTCTGATTTCAAAATAAGCATTCAAATTCCGACTTAATTTTTTTTTTTTTTACCAACCTAATGTACATACATATGTGCCACACATATCATACATCACCGATGCAGACACTGTGGGTTTATTTTGAAAAAAAAAAGTTTAGAGCAACGATTTTTTCGCGTTCAAATATCTGTCCATTTTTCCGGTACCATATTTTTCACCTATGGTCACCTAAGTAGTTATCGAGACCAAGGATGATCTAATGTAACATACGCCTATTAGGTTACAGGCCTTCTTGGATCCACGCATTTTTAAGGAATCTCGTGGAAAGTCCCTTGCATGAATGCAAGTGGTTCCACAGTTTCTAACGACCGTGATACTCGAAAGCCAAGTCTTTTTCCAGGAAGTTAGATAATACGTTTTGCCATACTTTTGACAGGCGTTTCATTACCACGAAGTGGCCTTTTAAGGTGAAATAGTGCTTATTTTCTCCTTGTTGATATTTCCGGGATGAAGAAGTTAACTCGGCCCTACGAATTCCTGGGCAGCTTTTTTCCTGGCGAGAATGTCTACCACTTCATTGCGTACGTCTCCACTTCTATGCTTTAAAGAAATGGTTAGAGTAGGCTGTACTGGCTATCCGGCTATCCTCAGCCAGATTCAAGATGATGGGCCACCTAGGCCGTGTAGTAACATTTTGGCAGGTAGTCAGTTCCAACGTACGTGCTGACCTTCATCAAAATGGAGTGAGACAGTTCATGGTGGAAGTATTGTTGGAGCCATCGTCGTCTGAGGAATCGTTCGAAGTTCTCCATTTCCTCGTCGACTCTACAGCTACGGCAGCAGTCCTTTAGTGGAATTCACATTCTGCTCGCCAGGGCTAATGATAGCCGTACAGACAAACCAGTTTTGTCGCAACCTCGAGTTTAGGGCCTACCCAGGCATTTTCTATGAAAATATGAAAAGTGTTTTGCTTCTGATAAATTTTCAAACCTCGTTTAGGGGGTTTTGTATTGACGTTGCCCAAGTACAGACATATGCACAAATATTTGTATAAAAATACCAAGTGACAAAAACCAAGACTCTGTCTGGTTCACTTTGAATATTTATGTAAAAACGTAAGCCTCTAACCGCAAGCGCAGCTTAAAGCTAACTAATTTTTGAAAGTGTTCATGAAACAGATCCGCTTTCAAAAAAATGTTTAATTTCACAGTATCCAAGAAGTCATAAAAACTTACTCATATGTTTAACAATCCAAATAAAATAAGAAACCTCCATAATGCACTAACTCATAAATAAATAAACAAAAATGAATTGTCGCGCTAATTTTTAAAACAATTGCTAGCAAATGAAATTTTCGTAAAACTTTTCCATTGTTATTTCAAATTTTTTTTTTTTTATCATTTGCTCTCTCCTTTTTTTCATCTACATACATACATACATACATATCTATTTATACATTGTAGCTTCCATTTATATTATTTTTAAAATTTTTTCGCTGTTGTCTCACGTTACACGGCTATCATATCGAAATGCCACAAGTTTTATCCACTTACATATATGCACTACTGTAAGGCACACAGCACATAGCACATAGCACACAGTGTGCATTAGCGCTTCTTTGTTTTTGTTTGTTTGTTTGTGTATGTGTGTGTGTGTGTGTGTGTGTCTGCTTGTGTATTGTTCTATTGTACTTGTATGCATGCAGTGCTACTTACACCAATTTTGCTTCTTGCTTGAAAAAGCAGTGGAAATTTCCACTGTGCGCACTCTGCATTCAGTCTGTCGGTTCGTCGTAGCACCATACCAGTTTCGTTTTGCGTATGCGGTGATTATACAAAAATTATCGTTACTTCTTTGTCACTTTTCAATTAAACTGCAGCAGCGAGAAAGAGACATAAACGCCGTATATAGCATAAAGGCATGAGGCATGCTACATTCGTCATCGGGTAGTTAGTTATGTGTATGCCTTATGCCTTGCGAGCGCGTATGTACATATAAACATTCTTCAACTCGATATCTCGTAACCCTATATGCCGACTATTAACTAACTCGAACTCGAATCGTTTCCCAGTGTCTGCCGTCTGTATACAGGCAGTCGTCGTCAGCAAGTCGTTTTGAGACACTGTTATGCAGGGGCGTACACAGGAATATACTTTGGGGGGGGGGGGGGGGGGATGGGAGGGCTGCATAGGNGGAGGGCTGCATAGGTAGATTTGTACTTCTAAAGATATATCACCAGAAAATACTGAAAATTCGCTTCAGATAAACATTAATGCAAGTTTTAAGTACAGTATGTAATAAATAAATAAACTTTTTAAAGTTTCATAAATTGCACTTTATTTGCATAAAATTAACAGCAAACTCAAACATTTGTAACCGACTTCAAAAAAAGCGGGAGGTGAAACGATTTCAATAACTCTTTCTTTATCGGAAAGATGGTACCTCAAGGGTCGTCCCGTAATTTCGTTTAGATCCGATAATTGGATCATGAAAAAATTAACGGTACTCCTAAATTTTTATATGAGAATTGAAGGCGGTTGTGATTTTTGCTTAAAAATTACTTGTTTAATAAAGACGTTTATAAACACAAGATGCGCTCAACTTTCAAAGGCAATAGAAAATGTTGAAAAATAGTTTTAATGTTCATTTTCCTCGATTTTTCGTTTCCAGTTTCCGGTTTTCGATGGAGATGGCGATTTTTCACAATTGCCGCATTTTTTGAATATATCGAACACTGAAAAACTTAACTGAACTTATAATTTTATTTTGTACCTCATTTTGTTGAACGAATTAGAAGTTGGCAAAGTAATTCTTCGAATCCTTGTTAGGTACATATCAATGGTAAACTCTTTTTGGCTTTAAAGTGTAAAAAACCAACAATAGGACAATGTTTTCATTCGCAGTTAAACATTTAAGAGCTCTTAAGAAAAACGAAAAATTCATACATATTTATAAAATGACGCACAAGAAATGGAAAATAAATTTTCTTCTATCAAAATTTCTTAAATCAGTTTGCAGCTCTCGAGAGAAAAATGCTCGAACATACATACATATATTTATTTCTTCAAGAAAATTGGCAGCAAAAGCAAAGTACTTCTTCAAGCAACATAAATAATAAAAAATATTTCTTATGATTTTTCTTGGGATCTGGATTCTAAGATTCCTTAAGATACAGTTTGTACTAGACGTTGTTCGCTTTAAGGGGGGTTTGAACCCCTAAAGGCACCCCTTGTATGCGCTAATGCTGTTATGACTGTTGTTATTGTAGTATGTAGTTTTATTTTTTTTAGTTCTACTGTGCTATGCCGTACATACACGCACATACATACATACGTATGTATGTCTATATACATACCAGTACATTTTTATGTTCGACTACCTACTACCTACCTCGCACTTTGCCAGCATTTTCGAACTGCCAAAGTGCAACGTAGAGCGAAAACGGCCAACGGCGTCAAAGCGTAATTCAATTGTTTGCTTGGTTGGTTGTTTAGTCGGTCGGTCGGTCGGTCGGTCGATCGGTCGGTCGGTCGGTTGGTCGATATGTCATACGGTCTGTCAGTTGACTGGTCGG
>NW_016158646.1:0-2669 GCF_001687245.7 Rhagoletis zephyria
AAATTTATTTTATTACACATTTGAAACAGCGTAAAGGCAAACACTGTAACTACATACCCTGTGAAACAAGGCATACCCGAAACGTTCCATGTTGCATTTTTGCCGCCCAAATGAATTGGAAATTTTTTACTTTGCATGTACTCGTAAGCATGTATGCATGTAGGTACGTGTACTACCTCAAATATTATGCAGCGCTTTTATCTAAGAAAACCTTTTAATTTTTACTTCCCTTTTTGAGTTATCCGCTTAATTCCTTATCAACATTGCATTTGTTTATCTACGCTAATAACACTGCATGATCCGCGTTGAAAGGCGCTTTCAAAGGCTTTCCAGACAAATACACCTTTTTTCATCTACTGTCTTATCTAAAAGTCGTGTGCAGGCCTTTTTTGCTATAGGTATGTACAGTAAAAGCTGGCTAATAGTGGCAAAAAAGCAGCTACGGAACTTAAGAATTTCCAGCCACAGGGACTGTAACGGTTAACCACTTTGCGTGTTAATAAACAGCTGCGTCAGTCAGTTGTAAGTGACAGTTAAGGCTATAAAAATATATTTTAATGGCTGCTTGAATGGTTTTAGCACTGAATTTGTTATTTATAAAACTTAATGTGCATATATTAACTAAGCGCTAAAAATACCAGCAATAAACTAAAATCTAGTAGCAGTAAAATACCAATTAATTAAGCTTGACTTACGTGTATTAGCTTCCTCTTCTTCTTCTTATTAGCTTAAATACCTTAAATACGTTTTACCGACGACATTTAGTCTACTTTTAAGGTTTACTGACGTCAATAGTGACCTTAATTTTTGGATCAATGTACAGTAGAAGTAACATTGTGAGTGTAAATAGGCAACCAGTTTGCACAGCTAAACAAAAACCAGGGACTGTTATAGGGTGATACAAGGTTGAAGCAGACCTTTGACAGATATTATTTGTGATATGATAATGCTTTTTATATATTTTTTCATGTAAAACAATGTTGAAGTGGAGTACTTAATGATCTATACAAAATCGGCGGTAGTTTTTGTTAGGCCAAACGGTTTGGTATTTTTTGCTAAGCTAAGCAGTAATCAACTGCTTTAGAAAATAATTTTTTAGATATAAAAACAAATGTGTATGTGTAATTGGTTAATGACAAAAGTAAGCTTATTTATGTAAATGATAATTGACTCAAGGCGATTTTTGGTAAACCTTTGTAATTAGTGCTTATTAGACAAATTTTTTACGCCCGAACGGATTTTTGCGTATATTCAATGCATTTTTTTTGCGCCGTAATTGTTTTTTTTTTTTATTATCTTAATCTGTTAAGAAATGCTACCGGCTTCCAAGAAAAAAAAATTCATTAAACATTCATTAGCATCAATTTAAGTATAATTGTTTTTTTTTTCAAAAAATTAAGCGAGTGAGTCAACGCCAAAGACGTCAATGCGACGACTTTCTAATTTATGTGTGGAATCAACTCTATAAGTCCAGCTCAATGAAGGTTTCCAATGAACAAAAATTGTTTTGAAATTTAACACCGAAGCAGCTGTAAAAATTATTGAAAAACAAAATGCCTGCACGTATGCGTCTGTTATTAGCATGAAGTTATTGCATTTGAATGTCTGTGTCTAAATTATTTGCATAAAAATTTCATAAGAAATTATTGAAAAATTATTCATTGTCGTAATGTATGCACAAATATTCAAGAAATTGTTTGTGATTTTGCCTTTGCAGTGGCAACATTAATGGTTTGTTGTTATCGTGAATGGACGCAAAATTTTATTTTTAGACTTTTAATATTAATTGCTATTACAAGTTAGCGAAACGCATTTAATTAGTAAGAATTACATAGTGAGTTAAAAGAAAAAAAATACTAACATAAATTTTCGCAATGAGACAGAGGTTAGAAAACAACTTGTAGAAATTATATGATAATAGTCTTTTAATTGTATAGCATCAAGCGTTTAAGAAAAGTGTGACGTTGATAGCTAAAAGCAATTAAAGTAATAAGTAAGTTAGTATAATTCGAAAATTGATAGTAAATTAATAACTGGTAAGTACACTATACATAATTGCTATTTGACGCAAACTATTGAAGGTAAGTGGTTTCGGAAGCGGATTAAGAGCTGGGGTGCTACACTTAAAATAGGTTTGTAAAGTGCGTTTAGGTAAGTAAAATATTCAGTAATGAATAGCTAAGTGTAAGAAGTTAAAAATAAATGAAATAAAAAGAAAAACACATTGTAGAAAACGTGACTGCTCAAAAAGATGGCTGCTTCAATAAGTAGACAAGCTGTAAATCAGAATTAAATGTACGGTAGAGGCATGTAAGTGGTTAACAATTGTAAGCATTTTAAAAACTGTTATTAGGTAAGCAATTATGGCCCAAAGATTCTTGAAAATAAATGAAATGAAAAGAAAAAAAAAACAACCCGTTCAAACTTCGTAAACTCCTAATACTTTAAATTATTTACCTTTTCTGCGAAGGTAGTTTCGATGTCCATGATAGTCTTCGCCAACTTTTTTCATTTACATCGTAGGCAGCTTCGCTTTTCTCTGGCAATTAGGACTTTGAAAGCGCCTGGAAATTTCTACTGTGTATTTGCTCTGCAACTCTTTTCAACCAGCTAAGCTTTTTCTGTTCCATTGGCTTCTGCTTTTCTCTGCAGCATTGTTGTTTCCTCGA
>NW_016158646.1:2694-8808 GCF_001687245.7 Rhagoletis zephyria
CAAATAATAGAACAAATTTTTGCAAATATTAAAAAAAAAAAAATATTAAATAAAGTGTAAAAAGCACACAAAATTCGATTTTTTCAACATTTTGGACTTCAATCTACCGACATCAATAAAAAAAATTAAATTATTTCTTCTCACGCACATAATCAACTAATAATGTGTTGACACAATTTCAAACAAAAAAAAAACGAATAGCCTTTGACAACACAATTGACAAATATACTCGTTTATAATAGAGAAGTCACTAATTACAAAGTTGTATATGTACATTGCATTTGTATGTACATTCGGGTGCCTCACTAAAAAAAGTTGCGCTTGTTATTTCACCGGAGTTAAAAAATTTATTTCTTTTAGAACTTTTGGAAAAAGTTTCAGAAACATTTACGTGTGCTGGGCCGATTTGAAAACACCACAAAAAATCTCATTATTTTCATTCTGTAGATACATTTTTAAAAGATTTTTATGCAGAACACTTCTATCATTAGATGTGTTTTTTTTTGGAAATTTTTTTTTTTAAAGTAGTCTAATTTATATATATAACACGATTTTCGGAGAAATTATTAAATCGATCCAGCTTGTGTAAAACTTCATATTTTTTGGAAAAATATTTGCGGAGGCCTTTCAATATAATAAATTTTATAATTTCGTCGGAAAAACAGTACCACTTTTATTTTTGCAGAGTGTAGCACACTAACGTACATATTTATGGGCGCACGACATAACGGGCGAAAAAATAAAAGCAATTAAGTTTTATATCGATGTAAATATGTATACACATACATATACATACATATGTATGTATGACAAATCAATTAAAATAGCCAATAACGCGTAACACAATTCATTCATTGAAATTTCGAATTGCCGGCAGTATTTTAGTCATCGTCGCCAGTATGCTGACATTTTGTCGCTCTTATGTAATGTCATTGACATAGCCGCAAAAGCAACAAAAAATATTTACATACATCAACACAAGTAAAATGTTGTGCGTTGGTTTTCAAGCTTAAACAGTTTAGAGATACATATGCATGTATGTACATGGATAATTAGTTAAAAAAAATACGACTTTTGTCACTCGAGATTTATTGATGTCGGTGCGAGGGAAAGTGATGTAATAAAATGTTGAACTTTTTTTTATAAAAAACAGTCCATTTCAAAAAGAAACTTAAATAAGTTGTATGTGCATGTAAGCCAACTGTTGTGGGAAGACGTCGAACAACATCATGTGTACATACAATCAATTAAAACGTATTGACACTTATCATATGTTAAGCAAGCGCAAGTCCTACGCTACGGCGACAATTCGATTTGGTCGATAAAGCAGTTTTCTTATGCCTCAACACGCTATGCTAAAAGCGGTTTAATGACCAGCTCGTATAATCATGCAAATTTTATTGAGTAAAAACTTGTATGAAAGTATACATACAAACATATAATCGAACTCTTTGACAGCTTTAATAATAATTTTTCGGCATGCACTTATTTAGTTTTGCATGAAACATTTGACTGCAAAGGCGGGTATTTCCGGCAATATATTCATAAAATTTGATGTCCATCGCATTTAATTGTTATTCAATTCAATTTAAATTTTTTCTTAAATCTTAATGATTATAAATTACTTTTTTTTCTTTCTTTACATTTTTAACTGCCACACTTCAAGCAGTTTATGCAATGTGTGCGCTTTGGCAGTGAACCTTTTGTAGTTGCTACTTAACTGTCAAACAAGGTAAGGCATTCACTTTTTAGCCCATATTGACAGTTGTTTGACATTCAAAAGTTCATAACCTTCACGCATGCATGTAGTCGTGAATACCCATATCAGCTGTACGCCTGCTTGACGCCCGCATTTTGTGAACTTGGCTCAATTATGGCGGTAGGGTACATTGACTATATTCAGGTGTAAAAAAGAAGGCGATTGTTTGAGGTTTTTTCGGCAAGGTCTTGCGACATTTGTTAATCAAAGCTTACTTGTTTAAATTAACGGTTTTTAGTCATGTTAACCTCAGCTGTTGCTGTCAGCTAAACGCTTTGGTATTTAAGAGTTTTGGTTGGCAAGCATTTTAACTGTTATCAAATCAGATTTTTCTTTCCAAACGCACTCAGCAGCATGCCTTGAAAGGCTACTCCATGTCAGTGGGTGCACAAGGTTGCATTTATTTGGTAGTGGGTGCAAAAAACTGCAGTCATGTAGCAACAAGTCGACCCCTTTTACTTTGTTTGGCAGTTAATCAATAATTTTCGAATACCTAAACGTGCCTTATTTATTACTGCTAATGCGTAATAGTTGTAGCACTTGAGCTATTATAGAAAACTATTAATAAAATCGGGTTTAATAAAAATTAGTAAACCACTGCCAAAGGCTAAAGCACTCTTTCAATCAATGCTGCCTGACAGCACGCAGAAAAGTCAATTTCAATTGCTGCTTGACTTGCTGTTAGCACTTTAAAGCAGCAATAACTCTCCTGTACAGAACTTAAGTGCTGCTTTAAACGCGTAAACTAGTTTCACTCTTTCACACAAGAAAAAAAAGGACCAGAAAAAATATTTCAGTAAATTTGCGCGCTAAAAACGCAAGCATTGCCAGTCACTTTGTCTAGAAAAGCGGTACATAATATAGATATGTATCTATATAGCGCTATTTATTAGGTAATACAAGCAGGGTTGGCACTTTGGTAAATTATTACCAAAATTGGTAGAAAAAATTTCATTTGGTAAAAAGATAAATTTTTTCTCATTTTGGTAGATTTTTGCTAAAGTATTTTCTTAGAAAAACAAATACAATTTTGCTCCGGCTTTATTTTTCGTAGTTTGTTTTATATTCTAATTTTATGTCCAAAAGTTTGGTCTTCTTTATTGCATTAATTTTCGTGTACACTTTTTATTTGGAAGAAAATGCACAACACCATCCACAAAAAAAAAAATCTAAAAGATCGAAGGTAAGCTTTAGCTGCTTTAAACTTGCACTTTATTATATAAAAATTGAATGGGCTATACTGCATACCCGAAAATTTTCTAAAGATTCCGATTGAAAAGTTTGAAATTTTGATCGCAACTTTTTTAAGTTTGATTATTATTTTTCTTTTAATTATATATGCTTTGAAAATGAAAGTTTGTGGTATCTGATAAAGATCGACCCATTCCACGTGGATGCAAAATATTATTTTTTCGTCAGTGGCAACCCTGAATACAAGCAACCTTAGCTACAATGAACCGGTCTAGCTAGTGATGACGCGTCTCTCGCAAGCTGCTACATTTTATGCTTTGCCATAATTTTTCTACATAACTAAAAGGAGTTGCATTGTGCTGTCTACTAGCTTCAGCCACTCCTTAATTTTGCTAGTTTTTTTTTTAATTTTTTCGACAATGCGCCAGTTGAAAATCAGAAAAAAAGCTTCAAAGCAAGCTTACCGCCAACAGATTGTATACGACCACAGCTACCAACAAAAGCAAGTGTTGCCAAACAAGCGCCGCCAGCTTAGATGACAAAGTTAACTGCGCTTTGACGTCAATGCAAATAATTTAAATGAAACATTAAAAAATATTGAATAGCAGTATTAAGCTGCTTAATCTTGGTTTTATTGATATGTATGTATGTATATATATGCAAAAACGATGCAATAAAATGGCATGAAGTCGCAAAAGTAGAGTGGAAAATGAGTAGATGATTATCTACAACAACAGCGACAAGTAAATCGAAAATCGTCTGCGCATGCTAAGAATTTTATTTAATGTGTGGCATATTTGAATTCAGATACGCGCGCGCGCGCATTTCAGAAAAAAAATGGCCGCACTACTTTAATGTTAGGGTTACTGCGTAGTAGTTTACAACTTACATACATACCATTTGTACAGACTGTGCAAAAGCATAACAGTAGTTAATGCAAGCTGGAGGAAACCTACTGGCACAAGGTCACTCGTCTTACCAGTACTGTTAAAACAGGAATTTAAAAAAATCTCATTTTTATACGGCTTACTAAATGTTAAGGTAAATTCTCTAATTTCGCTTCACTTACAACTGTGTTTAAATAATAAATTTGAGTGTGACAGCGTGTTACTTATGCTGTGCGAAATCTAATAATAAGCGACAATTAGCGCCGACGCGTCACTGCAACTCTCTCAAAAATTTCCATTGTATACTTTAGGGTACATACATACATATATACCTAAGTAATAATAAAAATGTATACATATCATTGAATAATCAGTTAAGAGTTTACATTTCGCTAACTGGCAGGGGGAGGGCTTGTTTATTGGGTCATTAGTACGCGCAATCAGGGTAAATCTTATCGGAAAAGTTTTACAATGCAATAGTCATATGAATAAATGTGAGCAGTATGCCGCTCGAAATATCAGTACATACAGACTGCAGCTACACTGTCGAAATTTGTCTACTTTTACACTCTTCCCCTTTACTACTTTTTGGAGGATATTAAAGTATGAGTTAAAATGAAAGGCAGTGAAAAGTCGTTTGGAACAAAATCAGCGCACTAACCTGTCAAACCGTATGCCATGCAAATAGCAAACACAATAGCCGTATACAGTATCTATATTCGTATATACATACATACATATACATACATGCGAATGTAAAATAGGTTTTTAATAAATGTATTTCGCTTATGCATACGCAAATAGGCAACCCGGCTTGCATTACAGCGAGGGCATGACGTTCCAATGACGCACGCACTGAACGTACCATTTACATACATACACAGCCAGCAAAAAAACCGAAAACCGATCCGAAAAAGACAAAAAAAAGTGGATGAGTGCGGATTTTTGTCCGTTTACCGATTCCATTTTCGGATACTTTGACGATCCGTTTTCCCACTAAAGTGTGCGGCAGAAACCTATGTACAGACGACTACCGAAAATTGTTCGTGAAACGGAAACTTTTTCGCCTGTTTTTTCTGAAATTTGTCTAATTGAATTTTTCGTTCAATACGCTTTCCTTCTGCACTTCACAGATACTTTTTCACGGTTCAAAATAAAATAATAATTAAAATTAAGAAGTAATTCGAACCCGGCACCACCTGGAAGCTAACAAATAGCGACACGCTCCTCTGCACGTTCAGCCACTGCGAACTACGAATGCATGCTTTCAAATGTTTAGCTTGAGCAAATAAAATACAATTATTGCTTCCGTTTCTTTGCTGGTTGGGATATGTTCTTAAATACTACATATGTACGAGTGCAGCTGTAATAGCAGACTAGCAGCTGACGACTGACGGATGTGCATGTGACATTTCCGCTTTGCAGTCTAGCAGTGCATGCCTACATATAGAATTCAAATATTTTTTACATTTATTTAAATTAATTTTGTATTGCTCGTTTTATTAAAATTTTAATATTTTTTTGATTTTTTTACTTTTATGTAAAAAATTTAATTTGAGGCACCTACAAAGTTAATTATGCGTCCAATAACATTCTATATAAGTTAACATTACAGAGTTCTGTATGTTATTCATTAAAGCAACCTGCTAATATGCACTCGTGATGTAAAGTAACATTTCAGCATAATAATCGTTGAATGTAATCGTGGCGGCAATAACATTCTATGTAGCACAACAGCTTAAATTACCGGCAAATGTTGCATCTGATATCTACTAATACCAGCAACATTAATAAAATTAAACGGAACTTTCATGTAAGAATTTTGCTTTTCTTATTTAACTTTCATTAACTACTCATATTAATGATAAAAAAGAAAAATATCATTTCAGAACTCAATGATTTATTGTTTTTAAGAGAAAATTACCTCGTTTTTTTGTTGTTGTTTTGCTAAATGTCCACAAATATGTATGTATTTGTAGTAAGAAATTGGGTTTCAAGAAATACTAAGCTAGTATTGCCAAAAGTACTATGTATTAAAAATGTATTTATAAGTACTAAGTACTAAAAAGTAGCAGTAATGAATTACTAAAAATAGCCATTTCTAAATAAAAAGTATGAAAAAGTACTAAAATAAATAATTTATTTTAAAAATAACTAAAAAAAAAATAAAAACGGGTGATTTTTTTGAGGTTAGGATTTTCATGCATTAGTATTTGACAGATCACGTGGGATTTCAGACATGGTGTCAAAGAGAAAGATGCTCAGTATGCTTTGACA
>NW_016158646.1:13810-23931 GCF_001687245.7 Rhagoletis zephyria
GTCAATTGGTATACCAAAAGAGATGTATGTATTGTATATACCCATATTTATTAACGAAAAATATACGGATATCCGATTTTCTCTTCAGCTGACTGGGCGGTACTGTATACTTAATAAAGATGAATGAAGTCAGGTGACGGGGTTATAGCATGGGTATTGACATATGTAAGCGAATAGAAAGTGCATTTAAAAAATAGCATGGGAAACATTTTTGGTTAGTGAAATGATAGAAAAGCATAAAACGGGAATTTTGATATGAAAAATGTATAGAATATTGCAGAGAAGGCTTTGAAAATAATCTTCAATTTTTTTAGACTTGTTTATGAAGATAAACGAAAACTCTAAAAAGTACATCAAATTTTTTCACTCATAACAAAACATTTACATTTCAAACGCTCATACATACGTACATATTTACACATCTGCAGAGCATATTCTTTGCGAACTTTGGCCTGTACTGCAATTCGATATGTGTTTGTTAAATAAAAGTATGTTTATTTTTTTGGTGCAGTTAAAACCCTATTTTATTGAAACAACTGCCTTTCAAACCAACTCCACACCCACACATTTGCACTAAGAACACCTGTTTGTTAATTATGGAAATTCCAAATAGAATTATGAACGCAAATTTCTTTTCAAATATGCATACAAATGTAAATGTTTGTCAACTTGATGAATAGCTCATATAATATCAATTGAAACGATAAGAAGAAAAATAGCTAAATAACCAAAGAAACTAATATAACAAAATAAAAAAAAAAAAAAAAAACAGCTGGTAGCATTATGACTAACGGCATACCATTCCATTAGCAGCGGCTCTAAATTAATATAGATACATATGTATATACTCATTAGTAATGCCGGCTGATTGAATTCCAACAGGTTAGACGTGGGTATTTTTCAAGCTACACATTATATACTAGGTTTCACTTGCTCACATTACACATAGCAGGCGTAGCATGAAGCGTAAATAAGTTAGTTAGATTTGCAGATTTTTTGTTAAAAGAAAGCAGAAATATTTAAAAATAGCATAAAATGAAATGTCACACACTCAAAGCGTGGCAGCATGTCAAAGCAAAAAATAAAAAATAAAAATAAAAATAATTATTTAAAAACGGCATACACACATACATATGTACATATCTGAGTGATCACGCAGTCATTAAGTACTTCACAATGGAGGCGAGGTTATCATCTACAAGTTAACAGCAATTAAGTATGACAGTCATAAAAAAATCTATTTTTGAAACAATTTTACATAGATACATATATATGTATGTATGTTGTATATACATGGCACCCCCTGACTAGACGCAGCACTCCTACATACAAGTACAATGCTGATTATCTTTTCTCGCCTCACTGGCCAAATATGGCAAAGAGCAAAACGTGTGGCGCCCGCGTCTTGCCAGTTCTTAAACTTTAAAATAAATATTTGCGTTTAGTAAAATTTCGTTTGCGAATTAATTTTTTTACTTTTAGTTTTTTTTATTAAAAACGTTTGATAACATCCCCCCGCAAGTGTTTGGCCGTTTTTGTTTTTTTTTTTTAAATGAAATCACTGATTTCCGCTGATCTGGTGCTATGCATATGACCCCCAGCTGTTGTGTGTATTTAAAAAAAAAATTGCCAATTGATAAGCTTTAAATGAAGTCACATACATAATTGCAGCAAGCACGTACAAACATACATACAATGGCATACAAGCCATTCAAAAGTTTGTGATAACAACAGTATCTAACCATAATAGGTGTTGGCAATTTTATTAGCTGTAGAATTAGTAATTTTTTGGTACTTTTCCAGTATGAGGTACACTTTTGCATTTTTAAATGTTGAGTAATTTTTTAGTATTATTTCATTTTGTAAAACGTTTTGAATTTTTTAATACCTTCTTATTTTTTGGTGGGTACTTTTTTAAGTTCTTAGTGTATGTATATATTCTTAATATTTTAGTGCATACTTTTGAATTTTTTAGAAGTACCTTTATTTTTTTAGTACTTTTTAACTTTTTAGTACTTTTTTATTTCCTTTAGTTCTTTAACGTACATTTTTATTTATGCATAGCACTTTTTAGTGATCTGTTAAAGCTTAAATTTTGTAGTATTTTCTGATAACAACTACTTTTTAGCACTTTTCTAAAACTTAACACCTTTCAGTACTTTTTTAACATTTACAATATGTTTGTGTTTTTAAGTACTGAATAATTTTTTAATACTTTTTTATAAATTGTACATTACATGAATGTACATTAGGGTGGCCCAAAAATGCATGTAAAAAAGTATAGTCGGAATTCTTATGCTCTCACCCCCTACGATTGTTCTATATCGAAAAAAGGTGTACCCCTATTTTTTCTATTTTGAAATCAAAAAATATTTAGAGGTCTCTCAAAGCGCTCAAAGTTTTCCATGTATTTTGTATGGGAAAAAATCAATATTTTTCGATCGGAAGACTCTGTTTCTCTTTTTTTTAACAATTTTTTCTTAGCAACTATATTTTATAGGATCGCCAAAACCTTTTGCCAGAAAATGCAAAGAGGGGATAAATAAAAAAAATCTTTATTATTTAAAAATGGTTAAATAAATAATTGGATATTGTTATTGGAAGTCTCCTGAAGAGAACCAGAGTTTTCCGATCGAAAAATTTTTATTTTCAAGAATTCCATACCATTTACACGAAAAGTTGTTTTTTTCCCATACAAAATACATGGAAAAATGGGAGCGCTTTGAGCAACCTCTAAATATTGTTTGATTTCAAAGTAAAAAAATACGGGTATACTTTTTTCGATATAGAACAATCCTAGGGGGTGAGAGCATTAAAATTCCGACTTTACTTATTTTGGACCACCCTAATGTACATACATATTTATTTATCTACATATATATACACCGACAATTATGTATATGTATATTTATAAGCATAGTGCATATCGTCGATGTTTTTGCAAAACCGCCCATCGCCGAATTACAAACCCGCCTATCTTACGGCACTCAAATTTTACAGGTGAGCGAAAAAATGGTTTATTCTTTGAAGGCATTGCCTTGATAGGCGGTATTTTCTCTAGCTATTATTTTACAAAACTGTTGTTTTAGTAACGATTTAACGATTTTTATGCATAAGGCTCTGCCTATGCATACTTCGTATAACTTCGCACAACTTCTTAAACGTGACACAACTTTATAAAACTTAAGGCTGATTATGCTTCGCATTCAATTAAATTTATCAGTACTACCAACCTTGTGCATCGACGCAATAGGGTTATTCACGTTGTGTGAACAAAAACAGCTGATTTTTGGTTTCTTTAGGTAAATAGATTTGTTTACAGAAAAATTCATTTAAGAGGTTTTAATGGGGTATATTTGTAGTCCAAATTAAGTCGATACCAACGTTTTTTGCAGTTTGACATAATTTTCAATACAATATCTGTCAAAATACGTAATTAACTTACATATATTAAACGATATATTTACTAGAAAGGGCATAAAAATACCTTTCATTGGATATATAATTTTATATAGATAGGTTTATGGACAACTGCCAACAGCGAAATAAAACAACTGTATTGATATTTTAATATAAAACAAAAATTTTGTATAAAAACTAGCGCGATCTTTTCTTCCTAATGTTCGCCTGCAGAACTTTTTTCTTTTAACTTATAAAATCATATTTTAATATTTAGTGATATTACCAAAGATTTTTTTTATTATAAATCATATATTTGAAGGTGTTTATTTATATGCTATTTCTTATCTTGTGCATATCTTTTAATATAGTTAATTAAGTATTTTTTTAAGAAAAACAAATTTTTAATAAAACATTTTTTATTTTAATATTACCTAAAAAGAATTTTAATTACCTTTCCAATTATATCCATACTTTGAAAATTGGTTCAAAACTTTTGAAAATATTGAAAATTCCACGTTTACCTTACGTGAATTCCACCCCTAATATGCTTTCCATGCATCTCTGTAAAAATATTGCTATCGGTACCACTGCAATTGAAATGTCACTTAAGAAAACATTAGGGAAAATCTAAACTCAACATATCGCTAATTTTTTACAAGTTCCACTAATTTCAGGGTAATGGAATACATACAAAATGCATTCAACAGAGTTTCAACTGACAGTTTGAAATTTATGCGAAGTATGCATAATCAGACCATAAATCTCGATGCCTGGAGTTCAGGGTTACCAAATTTCATTTTTGCCAGAACGGCGATTTAGGCGGTTTTGCAAAAACATCGACGATATGTATGTCACTCTGGAATGCAGTTACATTTTTTTTTTGTTCAGAAAGCACAAACCCAGACACAGTTTGCCCACTGTGGTACAAGGCAGACCTCTGCATTGATTATTTCTAATTACATTCACTTAAAATTATGGAATTCCATAGATTAGCAAAGATAACAAAATACAAATAATAACTTAATAATTCCTTAAAATAGTGCAAACGATTTATGTTATTTCGCAACTTCATCGGCAAACACTTATTGCCTACCAACTGTCATTATGACAACATCCATTCGAACAACATATTTAATTGTGGTTGGGCACTTTGATGTCTTGAACATTTGCCACATGACGCCACCAGATAACATTCTCTCCATTTCAGCGTTTAGAAATATTGAAATCCTAAAAAAATTCTGAATAATTTCCTTAAATGTAATCAAAAATAATCCAATAAGGCAAATTTCATAGATGTAACCACTAAGCAGGGACCGAGAACGCGTTCCAGTTTTCGTTTCGTTCTGCACGGGAACAAACTGTAATGTCAAGAACGTTCCTACAAAGGAGCTAAATGAGGGAAAAAGATATTTAGAGCAGTTTAAACCGGACAGAAAAACAAAACAAAACAAAAAAAGTTCGGGAAAGGTTCTGTAAAGGAGAAAATGCGCATAAAAGTCTCGGTATCGTTCTCAAGAAGAACAGAATGAGAACGAAACGTTTTCAAAGAGGATCAAATAAGAACAAAAGTCTGGGGAACGTTTTGCTTGATAACATATCGAGAACAAAAGTTTAGAAAGGTGGGATGAAAAATAGTTTCAGTAAGAACCACGTTTATTAATTCTAAGCCAGTGGAAAGTTGGATCATTTCAACTTCAAGATCGTTTATCATTCCAGTGACCGCCCATTTATGGAACAACTTTTGATTTTCTGTGCAAGAAAAGTTCATGCCTTCAGTCTTTCGTTGACTTTATTTGCATAATTATCTTTCAGTTCTCCTTTGAAATTTCAAACTAATGCAACACTATTAAACAATCTTTCTTCTCGCTTCCTTTGTTCGCGAATAGCTCAGAAAAGGTTTGTTCCCGTTTATTTCTCTGTCAGAAAGTTCCTGAGATTCTTGTTCCCGAATTGTTCTTCGAGAGAAAGTTCCTTAGAGATCTTTGCCAGGACGTTCCGGAGACTTTTGTTCTCTTAGAAATGTTTCCAAAAGTATTGTTCTTTTTGGGAACTTTCCACAGGATTTTAATCTTATATAATTCCCATCGAGAACGTTCTCGACAGTTTTGTTCTCATTTCGGTTTTGGTTTTGAAGCGTTCTTGGGAACAAAACTACGAAAACGACATTTAGATTCGATCATACGTTTCGTTATCGGCCCTTGCCACTAACACGCTTTCCTTCAAATAAAAATACAGCTTTTAAACCACCATATTGCAATAAGATATGACATATATATACAGGGTGTACCAGCCCACCCGTCCACCCCCTCTAAAATGGAGGAGAAAGTTTTTTATTGAAAAACCCAAAAATTCGTCCTACCAAATCGGGGATGTTCTATATTTTTTGGTGGTATTACTGAATTCCGGTTTCGAGTGATAGTGGGTTTAACTGACATGTTTTTGCTGCAGATTTTAATTTTTGTTCGAAACTTTTTTCTCGGAAGTATATTTTTCAACCCCTAAATGACATTCGAACTTTAATTAGTCTTGGACTTCTGAAATGAGTGAAAATCTTTATATATATATATATCTATAGNCGAAAGTCAATTTTTCTAGATTAGGCATACATGTTTTTGCTGCAGATTTTAATTTTTGTTCGAAACTTTTTTCTCGGAAGTATATTTTTCAACCCCTAAATGACATTCGAACTTTAATTAGTCTTGGACTTCTGAAATGAGTGAAAATCTTTATATATATATATATCTATAGTTTGATCGTATTGCCGACTTTCGGTTTTGACCGGAAGCGTGTTAAACAGGACCAGAAGTCCATTGTTGTATGTCTAAGTTAAACAAAAATTTACTGGTAGGTCGATTTTTTGAGTTTTTCAATTTAGAAGGAGACACCTTGTGTTTTCCTGTTTTGGATTTTCCTGTTGAGACAGAGGCTTAAAGCTGCCTTTACATAAGGCGATTTTCCAGGCAATTCAACGTTGCTCTGGAAAAATCGCTCGTGTAAATAGTGATTCAAAAATCGCTTGCCTCAAAGTAGAGAGCAAGTCAACTTTTGCAGGCGATTATCGCCTGTCAAAAAATCGCCTCATGTCAAGCCAGCTTAAGTGCGCTGCCCAGGCGCACTTATTTTTTTTCTTTGTTCTGTCGTGGAGTTCCCATAGAATATTTTAGCAATCGTTAGTAATTCAATTAATNAGTGCGCTGCCCAGGCGCACTTATTTTTTTTCTTTGTTCTGTCGACTACTTAAATCGTGGAGTTCCCATAGAATATTTTAGCAATCGTTAGTAATTCAATTAATCTTATCCATATGTACAAGTCTTCATTTACACATTTTCCCCTCCCCTTCCAGTAGTAATAATTCTTTGAAATACCCAATTACTAGAATTTCTTTATAATCGCACATAAATAAATATTTATATGTAAATATAACATTAAATTACTATTCGCTTTCGTTTTGGGATTTTTCAAATTCCATAAATAAAAAATGTCTCCTTATTTTAAATGGGGATTTTTTAAGGTCTCATTGCTGCATGCATTTAAATGCCATAGGCACGTCTTAAATTACATACTCGTAAGTATTGTATATATGTATGTATGTATATTACTCACAAATGTTGTAATTACTCTTTACTAGACAATAACTCATAACGAAAACTTGCAAAATATTTAAGGAGTGTTGGGCAATTCCTATTTTTCCAATCTGCCCGTTTTGCGTTTGATCACTTTGTGTGCAAACTGTGTGCAGCCTCGAACGTTGCATCTACATACATAATCGGATATTGTTGTATATGTGGAGATTAAAGCTTTATGATGCTTTTTTTCTTATGTNATCGGACATTGTTGTATATGTGGAGATTAAAGCTTTATGATGCTTTTTTTCTTATGTGAATTCTCGTTAATCGGGAGATTAATTTATGAAATTTCCAAGATTAACTCGTATCAGTCATTCACTTTGAATACAAAAATATTTATTAAAGTTTTTTTTGGTCTTCTTTCATTGACGTAGAAAGGAATTTTATACAAAAGAAAAACTCTTTTTAGAGATCAAGGCCAGGCATTAATCCATTCATTAGCCTTGAGCTTAAGCAAATATTTATGCCAAAATAACAGTATTTCTGAAAATATTTATGCCTGACAATGTCACTCACTTATTATCCTATCTTATCTTATATGAGTGAAAATTGTTATGACTCTTTAACCAGTTATTTGTTGGAGACATGATTTAAAGCTGCAAAAAAAAGAACTCAGAAAACTATGTACCAGTGATGACCATACCTAAATACTTTTGCCTTGGGTACTAAATATTTAAATACTTAGTATTTAGAGATGTCTAAATATTCATGTAAAAAACTTAGGTATTTAGGAGTTTGCTAAATTCTCAAGTAAAAGCTGAAGTATTTAGGAGCTGTTAGATACTAAAGTACAAAAAAATTAAAGTATTTAGCAGGTACTAAATAAATACTCTTGTCCAAAGTACTCAGGTAGTTTGGAGATGCAAAATACTTTCACTAATGTATCAAGGTATTGAGTAGATGGCTAAATACTTTCAAGTTAAGTATTTTATGATTTAAGATAAATTTAAAAAATTAACATCTTACCTTACACTCACCTCAACTTAACTTACCAAAACTCACTTCACCTCACTCCAAATCAAGTCATCACATACAAACTCACCGCAAATGATCTTACTACACCTAAATTCAGCAAATCTTAACTCACCTCAACTGAAACCGGCGCACCCGTTCTCACTAAATTCAGCAGACCTCAATGTGGAAACTATTTCGGTTTTCAGAAATTCTCGGAACTAAATCAGGATTTTCAAGACTATTTCGGGATTCTATAGAATTTTTCATAATTCTCTGGAATATTTCGGGATTATCGAGACTACTTCGGGTTTCTCGGGATTATTTCGTGATTTTCCGAGCTATTTCGTTGTATTTATCGATTTCGATATCGTTATTTTTATAGATATACTAGCAGACCCGGCGAACTTCGTCCCGCCCAAAATAAATTTTTTGTACACGGTCAAAAATTTGGGTTTAATTTTTAAGCGCGCTGGGCCTATTGCCTTTTTAAATCTTTTATAGTCTACTTTTTAAACCAGGCAATAGTTTTAAGCAATTTTTAATATATTGTGGTTTAAATTTTAGTCCAAAAAGTTCGTGGTTTAAAAATCAAACGAAAATGTTTTAATTCTAGTTTCTAGGTTTCATATATAGAAAATTTGGTTTAAAATCTAAATCGAAATAGAAAATGTTTGTACACAGCGAAACGTGGTGTTGATTCAAACTCAACATATGAAAGCACATTTACAAGCGTGGCTGTAGCTGAGTGTGCAAAGCTGCTTGATACAATTCGTTGCTACTAAGGCTGTCCGGGTTCAATCCCCATCAGACGGAGCATGAAATTTTATTTTTATTTTTTATTCTTAATTATGAAAATGTTTGGGTTTAAAATTTAAACCGAACTGTTTAAATTCTAAACCCAACATATCTGCCCTCTTGTTTTTTTAAATTTAGAAGGTTTGTGTTTGAAACTGAATTTATGTAGTTTGGTCATATATGTAGTCCAAAAAGATTAAAATTGAAACCAAAATTTTTAACCGTGTATTGAAACATTTTGGTCCAACATTTTCACCAAGAGTTCACGTTCATGATTTTTAGTGACGCATTTGTCTTCTAATATTACGGTTTGGTGGTTGTCAGAAGGCATATTTGCCGTCCTAAATAACTTAGCCACGTCCCCTTTTCAAATAGCCCCAATTTTCTCTAAGAGCATGGGATTGATTTCATATATCTCTATACCATTTTCGAGTAATTTACCATGGGAGGTGCCACGTTCCTTTTTCCAATAGCCCCAACTTTTCTTCATGACCAATCGCGTTTCATATATCTTGTACATACCAAGTTCCAGTACTCTTCCATGAACACATTCAGAGATATGCAGTATGAAAAATTCGATGTTTATGGGAAGTGCCACGCCTCCTTTTCCGATAACCACAATTTATCTCCATGAGTATGCGATTGCTTTCATATATCTCCATACCAAGTTCGAGACCTCTTCCACGAACATTTTCCGGGATATGCAGTATGAAAAATTCGGTTTGTATGGTAGGTGCCACGTAACTTTTTCCAATAACCGCAATTTTTATCCATGAATATGCAAATGTTTTCATATATCTCCTTACCATATTCGAGTAGTCTACCATGAACACTTCCAGAGATGTGCAATATGAAAAATTCGGTTTGTATGGGATGTGCCACGCCCCCTGCACCTAGCGGTATGAAATATACTTTACATCCGATTCTCATACCCACCATATATAACACAAACAATTTCATAAAGATCGGTCGAGCCGTTTAGGAAGAGTTCGATTTTTATATGTATAGATTAGATAAGCACGATGCGAAAAGCATAGAAAAAATTTCGATGAAAAAAAAAATGTTTTCTCGGGTTCACAACTATCCTATCTTTTGGAACCAACAATACACACCCACAAAATTTCATTGAAATCGGTTAAGCGGTTTCGGAGATTAGCGTAAACGAACACAGTGACACGGGATATTTATATATTAAGATACCCTACTATAAGCACCTACCATAGATACGTTTGCGTACCAAATTTCAATTTCATGTGACTTATGGTTTTGAAGTTACAGCTGATAAAATTTTCCACGCCTATGGGATGAGCCACGCCCCCTTTTACAAACCCATTTATATATAAG
>NW_016158646.1:23956-30814 GCF_001687245.7 Rhagoletis zephyria
CTGTATACCAAATTTCAAGTTCATGTGACTTATGGTTCCGAAGTTATGATTGATAACAAATTTCACGCCCATGGGATGTGCCACGCCTACTTTTACAAATTCATTTATATGTTTATACTCTACTGTAAGCACCTACCATATATGTATATGACTGCATACCAAATTTAAAGATCATGTGACTTATGGTCTGGAAGTTATGACTGATTAAAAATTTCACGCCTATGGGAGGTGCCACGCCCCCTTGTCGGATCCCAATTTTTTCAGCCTATTATAGGCCCAGGTGTCATGGCAATACTCCGTCCAAAATTTTGTTCGATTCTGTCCGTCCGTTTAGACTGCATCCTGGCACATACATACATACATACATACATACTTCCACAAATATATGTATAGTAGATCGTTCTCTTAGCGTAAAATAATTTTTGGGATGTCTCGGCAACAGAGCCACCTATCGTGTAAGTTTCAAGTCCAAATATTTCTTTAAAATTGGCTAAATTGTTTTCTAAATATGAGCCAAATCAGCAAGTAAATGCAATTTTTATGAATATCCCGACCCCAGCGCCACCTAGCGATTAAATTTTTAGTCGAAATATTTCCCTTAAAGGTGCTGACATTTCTTCCAAATATGAACCAAATCGGTCCAGCCGTTTAGTAGTTTAGTGACATTCAATATACGGAATGTAAAATCGTGACGTCACAGCTTTCTTCATTTTTCGGCAACAACAACAAAAACTTTCAAACTTTTTTAAATCAAAGACCGTTCCACACAGAAGGTCCAAAAATGTGCTTTTTACAGAATTGAAATCGGTTCAAGCGTTTGGTCAGGCATCGCCGTCATACGAAAGACATTTAATTTTTATTTATATAGATTTATCGATATATTTGTGATATTTTATCGATATATTTATAGAACGTTATTTTTATCGATTGATATACTATTTAGTCTCAAAAACACGATATAGTCCCTAGAATCTTAAAAATCTCGAAGCAGCCTCGAAAATCTGGAAATAGTCCGGAGCACCCATTAAATTCTAGAAACCTCGAAGTAGTCTCCAAATAGTCCCTACTACGGGTTTCCCGATACTTTTCGTGATTTTCGGACCTATTTAGGAATTTTCGTTCGGTTTTGATATAGTAATTTTTATCGATATTTTTACAGATATATTTATCAATATTTTTTGTTGATATATTTATCGGTATTTATTGACCTTTATTGATATATGCATTTAGTCTCCAAACCCCCCAAAATAGTCTCTTGAATCTTAAAAATCTCGAAGCAGCCTCGAAGTAGTCCTTAGAATGCCGAAAATCCTAAAATACTTCTGAAAAGTAGTGCCGAAAACTCCGAAGAAGTCTCGAAAATCCCGAAACTCTTGCACGCGGTATTTAGTGAAGCCAAAGCCTATATGTAAATCAGCGATGGGCGGAGGTAGCTTTTACGCCGCACGCGCCTATACCAAATGTACAGAACGCACAATACTTAAGCAAATTGTATTTTGGTAATTACCACAACATAAATATCTGCTTAAATACTTTTGTACTTAGTACTTAATACTTTAGATTATGTCCCCGATCTACCCGTATGTACGTTTTGTACATAATATGTACGTAAATATGTAGCTTTAATTCGCAAACATGACAAAGAGAATACAAGTTATATTAGTTTTTTTTTTTTTAATTTCTTTTAATACAACTAGGCACATTGATTAACCTTGCCCTCAAATACTAGTTAGTTTAGTCATACGTTCAAATACATCTCCCTATCAGCGATATTCCATAACAAAATCACTACCATAATTGATACGCACGTGTTATAAATACTCGGACTGTATTCAATTACGAAGTTCACCATAATAGGATTGAGCGCGTACAAAAATGTTTTTTAAAATTTGGTCTGGCTCAAATTAGGTTTGATAATCCTACTCCACCATATATATCTCGCTGCAAGTTGATTAGCTTGCAAACTCTACGTAGTAGGCGGACTATTTCGGGTCTGTTGTTTTTGCATGATATTCTGAGTGGGGAAATTGACTGCCCCTCCCTATTGGATCGCATTAAACTCAATGCTCCAATGAGGATGCTACGCCAACTTGATATGTTTGCGATTGACCTATGTAAGACTAATTATGCTCTAAATGAACCAATTATAAGGATAATGAGTGATTTTAATGCTTTATGCAAAGTGTACAATGTTAACATTTTTGCCAATAGGATAGAATTTAAGACAACCTTGTGTACATGTTATTCTTAATGTTACAGTTTATTAATGTTTTTTTTTTTTTTTTATAGTCTGTAAGATTATACTAATCATAGACTTCAATAAATAAATAAATAAATAAATAAATAAATAAATTGCTAAAAATATCTTAGAACTGTAAATATTTGCATTTGAATATACGCCTATTCAACGGAATGCACTCATTTAGGCAACTGAGCGAATAGTTAATTTATGTATTTATTGAAGCAATGCGAACGATCGAATTATTGGTGCTAATCGTTTGACCTAACGTGACCCGAATGGAACTATTTAGTACACTGCCTTTGAAAGGACGCATGTGAAACTACCCAGTAGATTATATCTGACCTTCCGCAAAATGTAAGGCTTAAACATTTTTTGGTCTTGACTGTTGGAGTAGTACCTATGCGTGGGAATATCCTGCAGCAAGGCGTTCCTGTGGTAAAAGACGACTTGTTTTGAGTGCCTCGAATGGCATTAGTGGCTCTCAGGCAGAAGGAGGCTAACGGAAAAAATACCCTCTGAAATGTTCATCAACCCCGGAAGTTTGGAAAAAAACTTGTGAGGATAATACTCCAAGAGGTACCCACCCACTGTGGCGATCCAACCATACTTGCGGCAGAGGCACGGATTTTGGATGCCCCAACTATCACTTAAGTCTGCTATGTGAACGGCCAGGAGCACAGCTGGAAATGAGCGATGAGGTGGTACCAATTACTCTCGGAAGCTCACCATTCGTTTGCAAAGCTGGGCATCGGGAAACAGCTCGCTGTTAACTATCCACCGGTTTTGGGCAGGGTTCGCTTTCATTAGCCCAGAAGAGGTGCCTGCTCCAATGCCACCTCGGCCAAGTGTGTTGAGGGGAACGTTGGTGTGGCAATGCCCAATTCCGGTTCGTTTTGTCTGGTAAGCTCCATGTTTAAACTCGAGTTTAAGGCGCGATGAGAACATTCACAATTTCCAGCTGGGCTTACAAAGTTTTTTTTTTTTTTTGTGGATTTGTTATTGGTGAGCAACTAGTATAAACCAAAACATATTTTATATGTAAATAAATACATGTAAACGCATTTGTATACTTACATCCATACATGTAATACAGAAATTCCCTTTGTACCAAAATCAACACAACAACAAATAGTGCGCTTCGCTCCATCCGTTTGACGTCAGCAAAGAAAAATTGATAAAGAAATCAAAATCGTCTGAGCTGTGGATTTCTCTAAAACCACTTAAATACATACATATATGTGTGCATATATGTATATATAAGTACATTCTTAGTACTTATATACGTACTATAATAATACCTGTGAGAACTTAACACGAAACGCGCTGTTTCGACAGGGTCGGGCCGTGGGGTGATATGTAAGTCTTAGTTGAGCGGGTTTGTGTTGGCAGATAAAGAGATGATTGGCGCCATTGGGGAGCTTTCACAAGATGCGTATATACATATTTGGTATGTTCGGGTCGAGTCTGAATAGATACCATTTCAGTTGACTGTAGTATCCAGACCTTAACTGTGCCGTGTTGACGTTGGTCTATGATTGGTGATTGAGCTCTAATAATGACAGTCTCTGATTCTGCCTGTAGCGTTCTGACCAGTCTGTAATTTTGTACACTGCATTCTACTAGCTTTGTTGACCAAAAGGGCGCAGCTTAATTTAGAACCGTCTGGCCAATAGTCTTGCATGTCGTGAACAACGTTTACTTGTCTTTGTCCAAGTGGCACGTGAAGTGCGGGAGTAGCAGTTTCTCAACTTTCTTCACTACTGTGGAAAAGGAGAGTCATCGGGCGTTGGCTGGTTCCCACTGCATTAGTAATGGGACCGCTCTTCCCGATTTCCAAAAATCATTGATTGACAGGTTGAGGACCTTGGTGAAGTATTCTATCACCCACACCACTAGATAACATTCGTCCAACATGTGTAGCATTCCCGGACAGACTCGATGCTATTATCCGCGCTAAATATGGCTACATCGAACAGTAATACACCCTTCTTAAAATTTGACTAGTTTTTATGATGAATTGATGTTTTTAAATGAACAAAAAGCCAAATAGACAAAATTTTAACAATTTCAATCGGTAACACTTCGGGTGCCTACCCCTGTATATTTTCTCCCAAAAAGTCACTGACGTTTCCAATTGCCCTCGTATTTTGGTAAGTGGCAACTGCGATCAGAGGTTGATTGCTAGTATTGGTAAACTTAGCGTTAACCCAGCAGAAAATCTGTAATTGCTTGTGTGTACAACTTAACATTTTTGAACTAGTGCATGGCAGTGTCAGGACCATTACGGGACTAGTTTAGATCCATTCCGGGACAAGTTTTGGACAACTTGAAACTAGTTTAGGATTATTTTATGACTAGTTCGGGTTCATTTCGGGACCACTTCCGGTCCGGTTCAGGACCATTTCTAGACTATTTCAGAAACATTTCAGCACCGTTTTAAGACGTGTTCGAGATTATTTCGGGACAAGTACACAACTTTTTCAGAATCACTTCAGGACAATTTTGCGCCTAGTTCGGGAGAGTTGGATATTAGTTGCGAAATGATCCCGAAATAGTACTGAAATGTTTCCGAAATGGTTATAAACAAGTCGTGTACTGCTCCCGACACAATGAAATGAAATTAATGTTTTATTTTTAACCTATACCCTATTTACGTATTTGCCAAGCTACAAATACCTACACATCATATTTCATGACACCTGTTACTCACGCCTTTTTTTGATGCAAGTTTCTTATATTTTCATGCATTCTACTCAAATTTTTCTTGGACAAAATGCATTTTGGTACTTTGTCCCTTTTCAATTGGACTTTGCATGCTCTTCATTATAATTTGTTTCTGAATAAATTTTTTTTTCTCTCTAAAGGCGATAATATTATTATTCTCTTTTACTTCAGTGGCAGCCAGAATCAGGTTTGACGTAAGTGTACGCAATCCTTAATCAGTACTAATAAATAATAAAAAACATATATGCACATTAGGGCGGGTCAATTTGTATGTGAGAAACCATGTGTATAAAATAAATTTGGAGTTTGCCAAATTGCGAACATAGGTTTCTTAGCATTTTGCTGTAGTGCCGTAAAGAAGTGCTTAAATTTTGTATAAAAACACGCTATAAGGGGTTTTTTGGTACGTAGAATCCATTTCTGCATTTATCATTTTTAAAACTTCCACCAGGAGGCGCACCAGTGAAAATTTTCCAATTTTCTTTGAAACCTATTTTCACAATTGTGTAAACTCCATATTGATTGTAGACCTACGGTTTCTTCTGCAAAATTTGCTTAGAATTCGTAGAATTCTCCTATGCTATACGCGCATACTAAAGAAAAATGTATCCGCCCTAATGTACATTCGTACATGTGTATGTACTTAGTTACATATATTTTTGTAGGCAATTAAAATTAATAAAACTTATTAATTATAAAAAAAATTTATAAAGAAAAAACAAAGTGTTAGTAAGAAAAGCAAAAGCATAAAGAATAACTTCATGTCAATGTAATTAAAAAAAATCTTAAACCTCCATTTGCTTATCGATGCATATTTATATATTAAATAAAAAATGTATAATTGTTTCCCTTGATATTTGTGTTCAAAACTCAATGGTCGTAAGCATTCAAGATTTATTAAGCCCAGCCTAGATTGAAAAAATCACCTAGTATTTCATTTTAAATTATGTATATTTCTTATCTTCAAAGAATTGTTATTATTTATAGCATAAATCACGCGACCTACTTAAAAATATCCATATAAAAATTGTGTTAAATTGTTAACAACAAAAAAAAACAAAAAAAAAAAAATTCCAACACTGTGCAACAAAATTTTAGCTATCTGCTTCTGGGTTTAACCCTTTCAGGACCAAAGGAAATTTATTCCGCAAAAGTTGCTCCACTCGTAAGGAAATTGCTTATTACTTTTAAATTTTTTTATATTTTTGATCAAAATTATAAAAAAGTATATATATATAGTTATATATATATATATTTTTTTAATTGTAATTTTTAGAAAGACAGTTTTTAATGAATTTTAATTTAAAATAGTTTTTATGAAACAGTCGTAATTTAAGTAACTCAACTTGTCAAATTAATCAATTTTGAACTTCTAAAGAGCTGGCAACCGGCTTCAAAAATATTTTCGAAATAAATTGTTTTTGGCCCCTTTCATTCCACACCCAACCATGAATGTAAGTCGTAGTATAAGATTTTATCAAACTATTTCCCATAAAGCTAAGCGCATTATTTTTTTAACATTTTATTTCTAAATCCAGACTAACCGCCCTATCCCCACAACACTGACAAAATTCATCATATGACTATAGTCACAATTACTGCGCATAAAACACAATATAAACATTGTTTGGCCGTTGTCACTTGCTCAACAGGTCATAACAATAACCGCCCTATTCCCACACGGCTGACAAAACTCAGTGGCCGTACTACTGCGCCTAATACTATGCCGCAAATTTATTTTAAGCTGTCGTATGACAATTGTCAGTTTTATTGTTATGACCTACTGAGTAAGTGACAACGGCGAAACAATGTTTATATTATGTTTTAGGCGCAGTAATTGTGACAATAATCATATGATGAATTTTGTCAGTGTTGTGGGAATAGGGCGGTAA
>NW_016158646.1:31115-53166 GCF_001687245.7 Rhagoletis zephyria
TTTTTTTAATTGTAATTTTTAGAAAGACAGTTTTTAATGAATTTTAATTTAAAATAGTTTTTATGAAACAGTCGTAATTTAAGTAACTCAACTTGTCAAATTAATCAATTTTGAACTTCTAAAGAGCTGGCAACCGGCTTCAAAAATATTTTCGAAATAAATTGTTTTTGGCCCCTTTCATTCCACACCCAACCATGAATGTAAGTCGTAGTATAAGATTTTATCAAACTATTTCCCATAAAGCTAAGCGCATTATTTTTTTAACATTTTATTTCTAAATCCAGACTAACCGCCCTATCCCCACAACACTGACAAAATTCATCATATGATTATTGTCACAATTACTGCGCATAAAACACAATATAAACATTGTTTCGCTGTTGTCACTTGTTCAATAGGTCATAACAATAAAACTGACAATTGTCATATGACAGCTTAAAATAAATTTGCGGCACAGTATTAGGCGCAGTAGTAAAGGCAATAGTCAGCCGCTGAGTTTTGTCAGTGGTGTGGGAATAGGGCGGTTAAACACAAAATTGCTTAGTGAAAAACTGCCAAATTTTTTTGATCTACTATGTCAACTGAAAACAGTTTTTTTTTATGAACAAGATTAGAACTTTGAAGTGGTTTAAAAAATCTTAAACAGATTTGTAAATTCCTCAAAAAGGTGTGCTTGGTCACTTAAAAAGTTCATGCAATTTTCTCGATTTTGTTACACTGTGTTATTAGGCGTATTTTAAACATTAGCGATTAGTTTATTAACATTTGAACTTTACACTCCATGGAGGGTCCTAAAAATTTACTTTTCACTATAAATATGTATGCGCTCAACTGATAGCGAAAATAGTAAAAATAGGCCCACATTTACGTCAAATCTAACTGATATGCGTAGATGCTCATAATTGCGTATTGTTTCATTTTTAAATTTATTTTTTTTTACTTTTGTTTTTGTGAGAGTGAACAATTGCTTACATTTAATTTTAGTCCAGTACCTCAGCAACTGTCGCTAAAAAAAGGTTTATGTACACATGTACATGCTTATGTATGTAGGTATACAAAAATCATCTAAATTCTTTTTCAAAGAAAGTTTTCTGTTAGCCTTGAACTGCGTTTTGATATATGTATAAACGTATGCACATTAGGGTGCATCACTCTCCATAAAAAAAAATCAGTAATATTTTTCCACGGGAAGTATAAAGTTTGTTATATTTTAAGACGTATGCCAAAATATTTCGTAAAAATTTTGGGAAATATTTGAGCTGGAACGATTAGAAAAACTCCAAAATTTTTTCCATAAGGTCAAATCAGTTGATAGAAGANTTTTACTTTTCACTATATGTATGCGCTCAACTGATAGCGAAAATATTAAAAATAGGCCCACATTTACGTCAAATCTAACTGATATGCGTAGATGCTCATAATTGCGTATTGTTTCATTTTTAAAATATTTTCTTTTTTACTTTTGTTTTTGTGAGAGTGAACAATTGCTTATATTTAATTTTAGTCCAGTACCTCAGCAACTGTCGCTAAAAAAAGGTTTATGTACACATGTACATGCTTATGTATGTAGGTATACAAAAATCATCTAAATTCTTTTTCAAAGAAAGTTTTCTGTTAGCCTTGAACTGCGTTTTGATATATGTATAAACGTATGCACATTAGGGTGCATCACTCTCCATAAAAAAAAATCAGTAATATTTTTCCACGGGAAGTATAAAGTTTGTTATATTTTAAGACGTATGCCAAAATATTTCGTAAAAATTTTGGGAAATATTTGAGCTGGAACGATTAGAAAAACTCCAAAATTTTTTCCATAAGGTCAAATCAGTTGATAGAAGAGTTTAAGTTTAAAAGATCTGCATACGGCAGTAGTCTTAAAATATAATAAACTTTTTAATTCCGGTGGAAAACGCACCTTTTTTTTTGGTTTAGCCACCCTAATGTACATACATATTTATTTACGAATACGCTACTGCTAAAATTGAGTTATGCATTGCCCTCATTGCATTGATTTGAAAGTTTTTTTTACCCGTTAACAAATTTTCAAGTGAATTCCTAATGCAATTTTTCACAAAACAACAAAATTAAACCAAAAGGGGATTTCATACGAATTGACTTACTCGTACTCGCTTGCACAAATACGTATTGAGCGTGCACTTACCTGCTTAGCATTATTGCGAAGAACGGTGCTATGTTGTCGGTGATGTATGTATCCATCTTTTTACTTTCAAATGCCCCAAGTCAAGGTAATCAAATGTCAGTGACAAATGTAAATCAATTGGTTGACGATTGCATTTTAAGCACGTTTGGCACCAACATTATTTGGAATTAGTCGCGACATACATATGTATGTATACGGAATGTATGTACATGCATAGTATTAGAGTATGTTAAATAGTATGCTGGATTTTAGAATAGCATTGGCGTCACTTTGACGGCGGCAAAATTACATATTTTATGCAATTTATTTTTTATTTTTGGGTTTTTTATTAACGTTCGATCAAATGAACGTATTCTGCGCAAAAGCTATGGTAATTGTGTACCTAAGTATACATTGCAATCGCATCTTTAATGTTTTGTATTAAGTAGTGCTCGGAATCTCATGCACTAAAAAATCGAAAATATGCGCCATAAACAAGTAAAATATGCAATTAAAAATATTTTTCTAATATTTTATGGCCGGTACAAAAATAAATAGCACATGCATTTTAATAAGACAATAACGAAAACAGTTCACTTTAAAATACAATACATATTTATCTATAAAATTAGTTTATAATCATGCAGTCAGATACAATCTTGTGCAAATAGAAATATTGACAGTTTGAGAAAGTTTGCCATTTTGATTTCACAACTCGTGCAACCTACAGGCAGTTGGCGGCTTTAATGAATTTCAGTACGTCATATAGAGAGAGGCAGCTTCACTCTAAAACATTTTGCAGGAATGGCTTGCATAGTGTGTTTAGCCTCATCCTTGCAAAGGCTGGACACTCGCATAGGAAGTGTTCGACCATATCTTATGAGCCAGAATCATCGTAACTACGACACCAACGGGACAGTGCCCCGTGCACACTGCAGTAAGCTAGTAGGTATCTTCTTTGCTCATTCCTAATAGAGCTTTGGTCTAAGTGGGTCGTAGGACACCAATAACTGCCGGGTAATCCTGTACGGTTCCACCTCTGCTAAGCCTTCGAGTGATAAATTTTGATAATGGTAGCTTTTATCTCCCTGAGTGAAGCGCCCGTTGGAAACATTCAGTGCGGAGCCGCACCTTGCTAAATAGTACGTCCACTGCCACGTTTCCGTAAAGGTCCCTATGTCCCAGGAACCATATTATGGCGATTTCGTATTGATCAGAGATACATATAAACCAGCTCTCTCCTACAGTCTTCCGCTAGTTTAGATCTAATAGAGGTAGAAGGGAGAACCTCAATGGCCGATTGGCTATCTGAGAAGATAGTCAGATGAATATGTAAGAAAAAATTATAGTGATTTTTTTGCCAAGAAATTTCGCACTAAATTTAAATGGTTGTAAATCAAAAAAAGCGAAAATATGCAAAAACCACATGCATTTATTGTAAAATATACTAAAATATGCGCAATCAATATGCAAAAACAGGTATTTTCGCAAAATATGCAAAGTAATGCACTAACGATTGAATGCTATTTTAAAGGAAATTTCTTGATTCGTAATGATAATTTAACAATTTCGATTTGAACATGCCCAATAAAAAAATGCATTTGCATGAGATTCCGAGCCCTAGTAATAAGTAAATAGAAAGGCTAGGAAGTAATGATTACAAAAGTATCGAGCCCTAACCGCCAAAATAACGTAAGCGACATTTTTTTCAAAATTTTCTTTTTGATGCAGAAATGCATCTAGATGCTCTAGGAATATTTCTGCATCAAAAAGAAAATTTTGAAAAAAATGTCGCTTACGTTATTTTGGCGTTTAGGGTTCGGTATGTTTAGAAAGAGTTTTAAATAAATAGCCTATGTATGTATGTAAGTATATCTTCTATATAAAGACGTTTACTTTTTCGAAAAGAGTTGCCAACTTTTAAATAATTAGATTAAAACTATCTAAAGAGTTAAATCAATTATAACAAAATGGGTATAAACCAAAATGTTTATGAAAGGGTTGTATTTCTTAACTACATAAAAGAGCGTTGCCACCTGAACGAAAAAGTAGTAGGTGAAAACATTTTGAAGAGTGTTGCCACCTGTTTTAAGAATCAAATTTAGTTAACTTATACACAAGTTACATGAAATATTAAAAATGGGGTCAAACGAAAGAGGGTTAATAAACCTTTAGCTTAAATATTAAATTTTTTAAGGTGTTTAAAGAGGGTCGCCACTTCTTGAAAAAGTTAAATTCAAATTATTTAATAGTTAAATGAATTGTTACAATATGTGTATCAAGCGAAATAGGTTTGAAAAAGATTTCATTCTGAACTGTATCTATTTTAGAAGTGTTGCCACGTGTTAAAAAAAACCAATCAAATTTAATTTATCAGTTAATTCAAATAAGTATGTATCAAAATGTGTGACGAAAGAGATTTAAAAAGACTTTAGTTGGAAGATACGCTTTAGAAGGGTTGCCACCTATTTGAAAAGTCGAATTTATTTAATTTATACACAAGTTAAACGATATATTAAACTATGAGTGTTAAACGGAAGACTTTTGGGAAAACTTTAGTTTGAAAATATTTATGCTTAGAGTTGTCACCTATTCGAAAAGTAATATCTATCTAACTATGTACATAAATACATATGTATAGAAAACCCGAAGACATTTGTTGTGAAGTTCAACAGATCTGCATTGTTATTTCGAATTTCAAAAATGAGATGTCGAATTAAAAAACTGGGCACTAAGATTTTATTTTTGAAGTTGCAACTTTTTTGAAATTTTATAAAAAGAAAATCCGACCTATGCGCGACCGACCTCTGTTCACCCAGAAACGGCTGGACGGATTTATGAAACATTTGGAACTTATCTAGGTTCTTGAATAGGGTTGCCACCTATTTAAAAATTTAAATTAATTTTTGGTGTTTCAACGCCAATTGGGTTCAACAGCAAATTTTATTAGAGAATTTGTAGTTTTTGTTTCTGTTGTTATTTCTTTCTCCAGAGTAGCTGGTATTTAAAGGTCAGCTGATCTTCTTTGGCGGGGTTTCCTCGTGTCGATGTGTTATCATTCAATCGACCATTGAGCGATAGCTGTGATCAGAGATCACTGATGTTGCAGTTGTAGCGGCACTACTAACCCTTGCCTAAATCGGCTAGCCTATCAATCGCTGTCGTCAAGCTCAACAAACGGTAGGTCCAGGAAACGTGTAGTTTAAACGAGGTTGAACTGAAAGTGGAGGGTTATCAGCTGAGTGGGTTTGAGTGGCCAGGTGAAGAAGTGCTTGGTGTCGCCGGGTTTGCCTTCACAAGCCAGTAGGTATGTCGAGCCCAGTTTCCCACCAACATAAAAATAAATGAAAAATAAAAGTTTTTTCTAATAATCGCCAATCTATTATATTATTATATGACATCTTGTGATATGATGCAAAGTGTTGTTATGATATAACGTAGTCTAATATGATCAAATCGATGTAATGCAGTATGATGTGACGTGATATGATGTTATGGATTTTATGGGATATGTTGTAATATGAAATGATATCTTCCGTATGTATTTGATCCGATACTATATACTATGTTTTGTTGTGATAGTATCACAGAAGTAGACATCACTTTAGATGTGATTCCATCTGAAGTGATGTTATAATACATTTATTTTGTGATGTGGTACGAAATGATGTTATGAGATGTGAGGTGTGTGTCAGTTTGATGCGATCTGATCAATGTACGTATGCAGGGCCGGCTTTATAGGTAATGATAATAATGCTTATTACCTCAGTTTCTTTTTATTATACTATAATCAATTGCAAAAATAGTAGAGATACTTTGGACAAGCCAATCTGCGTAACAATCACGTTTTCGGTAGATAAGATAGCTAAAGCATTTATTTTTTCTTGGGACATAGCAGATCCTAGATACGTTTCGATGAGCTGCGATTTCGAAAAATTTCGCTCCCTGCTGAAAAGTCCTAATCCTAACAGAAATCCAAACATTTGGAAATACATCCAAGACATTTTTTCTTGACGAAATTCAACAACCTCCAATGGCCGTTTCATAGTTGCTGGTTTAAAACGTCGTAATTGTTTCAACTCTTTATAAAGCTCCAAGCCATTTATGTCCGAATTCTCTTCAGCTGTGAGGGGGGTGCTGACTTCCATACATTTTGACAGTGAAAAAGTGTCATCTTCGATTGAATCTGGGTACTCTTTCGAATGTGAATAAGAAAACCGCCATAGATTTTCATGACTTTTCAACTGCTTAAACGTTTCGTTGACAGCAGCCAGAGCAGTGTAAACTAGAACAAGGAAAAAATCAGTTTTAAATTGATCTTCTGGTGTGAAAATTGCAGACTCATTTTGACTTTCTTAATTGAACATCGTCTTCTTTCTTCTTTTGTGACATTAGTATCTTTTGTCGCAAATTCAAAGCGCAATTTTCTATTGACCCAGTGTCTACAGCGATTTATAAATTGATTTACTAATGAGATTGACCTGGACTGGGCGTCATATCAAACAGCCAGGGAGATGAGAAATTCAAATTGGAAATAATTTTTGAAAATAGGCCACTGTGGGTAGTCGCTCAGAAAGTATATGCGCTGAAGTACACCAAAAAGCATGATTTATATTCTGGATGAAGAGGCAGCATCGCCTTTACTAAATTTAAGGAACGCCATCCCCATTGTACAAATGGATCTCTCGCATGTAGTTCAAGGACCCCGGCTTGATCACCTTTGTTTTGTAAACAACTGATATTTATGTTGTTTTCAAGAGTTTCGGCTAGAAGATTAGTCATTCCCCCACCCGTTCGAAAATTGTATGTAATAAAAAAATTAAACGCCATCCCACAATTTTGCGCCACCCTCAATCTGGCGCCCAGGGCAAACGCCTCTCTCGTCCCGCCCTAAAGCCGGCCCTGTATGTATGTTGTGTATGACTGTGTATGACGGGAATCGATGTGATCTGATATGAAGTAATATGAACTGATACGAAATGGTGTGAACTAATGCGAACTTATATGATCTGATGCGATTTCATGCGATGTGATGATGATGATGATTTGATGTGATGTGATCAGAACTGATATGAGTAATCCACTTGCAAACAGCGTTATGTGATTTTATAATAGTAAGCCATTAATTAAACAAAAAAAAAAAACGTCTATAACAACAAGTAAAATCCAAATTGTATCTTTTTTTATTATCTGAAAATTTGGCCAAATAAGAGCCTAATAACATTAAAAAACAAAATCGCAGTATGGTAGTTTTTGGAAATTTTATATATAAAAAATTAATATAGCGAGTTTTGAAACAGTAACTTTTACATAGCTAGCTTTTTATAGCTTTTCGCGTTCTCTCTTCCATGAAGATTGGTTTACTTCTTTTTTACGGCGTCTTCCACTAGGCACCGAAACTACCACGTTTTCTTGCAGTGTTCTAAGTTCATCAGAAGATGAGACTTTTTAACTTGTATAAATACGTACCATAAATATTGTAGCGACATTTGAAAGTATATATATACACACAGTAAGTATTATTGCGACTTTTGCTTGAGTAGCTAACATTTGATGCTGGAGTGGACGTGGCTCTACTTTAAATACTAGTACGTTAACCACCAAAAAGTAAAAATCGAAAAAATTTAACATAGAGCACTTTGCAAGTGGACTACTCATATGTTATGTTGGGATGCAATACGATATAATAATAATAATAATAATAATAATAATAATAATAATAATAATAATAATAATAATAATAATAATAATAATAATAATAATAATAATACCGGGTTTTTTACCCTCCATTCCCGCCCATCCGCACGAGGGGCGCAGTCCGGTTGACGTACGGAACCAGTATTTTCAATTTTCACGTTAGGCAGGAGTTTGTTAAGTGTCGAGATCTAAAACTGTTCAGTTGCAGAACTAAATTCATCAGCCGATTTTATGTCTTTATGTTAATGATTCACTTATTGAGAGAGGATAGTATCGCTCTCTTAATGCTGAATAGCGGATCTGATATATCAAACGTGCTGGAATGAGAGTTAAAATCCTGGCATAAGCAACGGAGTGGGTCGTGCAATTCAAAATTAGTTTTACATGCTTTCAAAAATAGGGGACAAAAGTGTCTTGATACCCGGGAGGGAACATTAAGGCTAACTTCACCCAGAAGAAGCGGACTTGAAATTGAGCCTGTTAGTAATTTAACTATAGAAATTATACCAAGCATTTGCCTGCGGCTGGAAAGTGTAGGAAGATTAATAAGTTTTAATCGGCTCGAATAAGGCGGAAGGTTATATTGAGAATCCCAACGGAAATTTCTTAACGCAAAAAGTAGGAATTGTTTTTGAATTGATTCTATCTTGTCTGAGTAAATTTGATACCTTAGATTCCAAATCACCGAACCGTATTCCCGAATTGGTCTAACTAATGTTGTAAACAAGGTTTTAGTGAGTTGCATGGTTGATTTTTAATTTAATCTTGTAAAAATGCAATTATTTTCCCTATCAGAAATAAGTGTTTTGCTTTAAAATTGTTAAAGACTTACAAGCCAAGTGAATAATTCAGCTTTATTAAGTTCTATAAATAAATTGTGATGGAGTAGTATATTTTCTGTTTCATACTCATATAAAGAACGCAACATTTTCTCAGATTTCAGGGCAACGCAAAGCAAGACTTCCCATATAAAAGGGCATAACTTTTTTTGAGAAAAGAAAATGCTATAAGTCTGATTGTAGCAAAGACCGTTCGTTATTTGAAACGTACGATTTAGAAAGCTTTACATCATCTGCATACATTAAAATTTTGGAAAATTGTATATCTGTAGAAATATCGTTTATAAAAAGCAAGAAAAGAACCGGGCCTAGGCGGCTACCTTGAGGGACTCCTGAAGTAACATCAATGACGTCAGAGATAGTATTTTTAAACATTACCCTTTGTGATCTATCATAGAGGTATGAAGAGATCCAACGTAGAAAATTAGGTGGAATACCAAGAAGATCAAGTTTATAGATGAGCATCGAGTGGCACACTTTGTCAAATGCTTTACTGTAGTCAGTATATATAACATCAACAGTTTTGCTTTCACTAAATGCTTTTGACAATCAAGTAAATTTGTAGAAGTTGATTTGCCCTTGCAAATGATGTAATATGGTATATTGACATGTGATCCGTTCTGATGTGATGTTATGTAATATCTTTGATGTATGTACATATGGATGTTTGTAGTCCAATTCGATAAGACAGATGTTATGAGACATGCTAAGATGTGAATCGATATAACGTCGTCTGATATGAAATTACATGAACTAATGCAATTTTATTTGATCTGTTCATGCGAAATTATGTACATATATATGTAATGTTATTTGAATTGATATATTCTGTTCTGATCTGATACGTTCTTATACGACATGTGCTACTATGTGATGGTAATTTCGGGGCAGTGAAATAACGCCCGTGGGCTTTATTTCCTTTTGTTAGGAAACAAGCCCCGCGGGCGTTATTTCCGCGGGCCTTATTTCACTGCACCGGCGAATTCATATCGTACGCCGCGAGGTAATGCCATTAGATGATATGCTAAGATATATAGTTGGCTGTGATGCGTGTGAAGCAATGTTCATGCTTTACCTTTACCATATAATATTCCAATTTAAGGGATAGGTAAAAGGTTTTTGAATCTTTTTTTATTTCGTATATTTAACATTTTAAAGCTATTAATTCCAACGACTAGTAAGAGGAAACACATTGGCCTTCAACATTTACGATTTTCTTTGTTATATTTTTGGTAAATACAAACGGTTTGATGTTGTGAAGCCAGCCTCTTATGCTGTCTTTCCCGTAGCTATCACAACCCATTTAAGTATGTATGACGTCTGACTTTCTGTGATCGTTCGATGTCAATGTCACTGCCACGCGTCATAAACAATAGGCGCAATACTCTAGTACACAAACCATCTATACAAAGAAGAAAAAAAAAATCAAAAAAGATGCAAAACAAAAAACATAAGCAACACAAAAAAAAAACGAAATATTCACAAAAATGGCTATTCACGTTCTTCTTGCTCGCATGAGTTTATTGCCAATCATCTTTGCAGACAACCCTTTCTTCTTATCACAGCTCGCATCATACGATCATTCAAGATCAACATTGCGCAGTTCAGCTACTTAGCATAAGCGTTTATTGATCTCCAATGTAACGCAAGCAAAACAAATAATACACTCTTCTACCCCACTGTTCTCATAATTACCCGCACTCATGCTAGAATACGCATAGTAGCTCAGAAGTTTTTCTGCGCTAACTTTGTTTGTTTAGAAAAAATTTTGCATTGTAAAATTATGTAAAATAATGTCGCGGCTGAGCTGAAACGTGATAGAGGCGCCCGTCGATATCGCTAAACAGCCATCGTCCTACGAGTATGTACAGTATCGGTCATATCTATAGCACGCCATTTCAAAGTGATATTGTGTGCCACTTATGTTTATTTATTAATTTTTAAGAATTTTCAATTAAAATACAGTTCATTCTCAGACAAACCCCATATAAACCCAAGTGTAACAATTTGTAGAAAGCTACAAAAAAGTGCAACAAATTTTCACCTAAATTTCAAACTTTTTTCTCGGAAGTGTTAGAATTTTTTTGAGTACACAGTTTTTTAGCCCCTTCAATTTTAGTCTGATAATGTGCAAATTTGAAGTGGCTACGAATTACCGTTTATTTTTTAGAATTTTTTTTGTCGCATTGGCTTCCATATAATGAATAAACTCAATTTATTTGTATATGGAAGAAATCCGCAACACCTTTGGCGAAAAAAATTCTAAAAAATCAACGGTAACTTTTAGCCACTTGAAACTTGCACATTATCAGACTAAAATTGAAGGGGCTACAAAACTGTGTACTCAAAAAAATTCTTACACTTCCGAGAAAAAAGTTTGAAATTTAGGTGAAAATTTGTTGCACTTTTTTGTAGTTTTCTACAAATTGTTACACTTGGGTTTATATGGGGTTTGTCTGAGAATGAACTGTATTTTAATTGAAAATTCTTAAAAATAAATAAATAAACATAAGTGGCAAACAATATCACTTTGAAATGGCGTGCTATAGATATGACCGATACTGTATGTCTGGGACGTTTGTGACGCAACGTGGCTGACTTGATTTGGCTGTTGAAAGTGTTGTTTTGATTTTAAAATTAGGCATGGGTGAAGCGGGAAAAGGGCATTAAACAAAATTGTTTTATTTTTTTATTTTTTCAAAAAAGGCTAAAATTATTACAATAAAAATTGATTTAACAACCTTCTAAAGCGCTATTGCTACTCTTAGCTGTTTACTATATGCATAGCTTTGCGATTTGTTCTGGGCCCTTGTTTTCGAGCTTTTATCCATTCTTCAACGTAGTCAAATTTTTAATTACCTACTCACAGATATACATACATATATGTCGTATTCGAAATTCTGTAAATATTAATGGGTGAAGCAGAAGAAGGAACACAAAGATATTTTGCATTCCTAAGCAGAGTCTCTAATCCTGAATACGCTGGATGCCGTCGCCTTCCGAAAAGAACCTTGGTTGCCAAATTCCTTAGTTAAAGGGTTCGACTAAAGACGCTTTAAAGTGAACTACACAGTCTTTGTCTGGCCAAGGTGAGGCAATCCAAAAAGAATTGTTCTAAAGTCTCGTAGTCTTCAAGGCAGCAACGGCATTTTTACTCTGTGGTGACATCAATTTCGTGCATATGAAAGCATAAACGTTGTTGACCAATTCGAAGGTAACCCCTGAGATCTGCTCTATTGAATATAATAACCTACCGAAAGGATAGTCGTAGATCTGGGCCTATCTAAGTACTGTTCTGTAGTACTTACTACTTTCTGAGTTTACCCCACACCCAGTATTTTCATATCCATAGCTCTGAAGAAAATCAACTAAAACCATAAAGTAGTTTTGATTCTACAAAAATAGTGGAGGAGATTTTTGTGCCAACTCGTCGGCGACCTTGTTCATCTACTACTCTCCAGATTACACGATGAGCGGTTATTCGCTGCGAGATCGACGTGCTGGACCGAAAATGTTAGACGGTTCTGTGCAGAGATGTGATGACAAAAGTTATGCGGACTTCCCATTGCTTACTTGACATTATGTATATCGATTTTGGATTCTATTCGAAATTGTCCGCTTAAGAATACGGCAGTTATCCAGAGTTGCAGTTTGGCTAGTTTTAAAAACTCCCACGATCGCTTCCTGCACACTCCAAGATGGTGACAAAACGACTTTGTAAATCGGCACGTTCAAGCTTCCACACAGCGGTAGCTAAGCTCACTTTTTGACCAGTCTTCCAAGGGCAGACTGCAGGCAGACTGCAGGCAGATAGCAGAGAACGCACACCTCCTACATGCTATGCAATTCAGATTCTTCGGTTACTTTCGAACGAATATTTAATAGAACTGGTGCTTTGAATTTGTAGTCATTTGTAGTCAAGCTCTACTTGGAATACGCTAGTGTGATGTGGAAGTGTAACCTTGAGAATGATAGCGAGTTTCTTGCATTTCAACTCAACCAACCTTAGCATCCCACTTTCACTTTCGACTTGCTCTTGAGGAATTGTGTTGTGCACTGCTGCATGGACCGTAGTGTCCCATGGATTCCCACATTGGATTTACTCTCCAGTTGCTTAGGCATCGTAAACTTGGGTTCCAAGAGAAATTTCTGTCTAAGATGAAGCGCGTTTTTTATTTATTTACGAATATTAACACCAGTCCTGTCGGTTGAGCTAACTATTACCTACCATCTTTGTCAGATGTTTCTGTGACCCCTGAAAGGATATCCTCTCAACTGCTTTTTTATATGGGAAATCGTGAAGATTGTGACGAACATGAAGATGATGGTGAAAATAATGATGAAGACGATGATGAACATGAAGATGAAGATCAAGTCTAAGAATAAGATTACGTATGGATCAAGATTAAAATTACGTTTAATTCTATGAAGCTTCACTGCTTCCGCTCGTGGGGACCTAAAGCATAAATTGTTTGTTGCTACGCGCGTAAACAGCAAACATCTACTTATTACCTTTTAGCCTGGCAACGAACCGTTTTTTCGCATTCAAATTCTATTCATTTTTTAGAATCTGCTCCCGCCAGTCTCGTACGTCGTAAATTTCTTGCATTCATTAGAAGTTTGTGGAGTTCATGGTCGTTGGTACAGTGCCGCCTATGTTCAATACAACTTATTTTTATTTTATTTTTTATTTAGAGTTAAATGCGCCCGCTTTGACGTAATGCTTTCTAATTTTCATTTTGAATTCTTTAAATTCTTTTCCTGCATTTCATTTGCACGTTTCTTGTTTCTATTTATCCATTTTTTTTTTTTTTAATTTCTAATTTTGTTTTATCACTCCGTTAATTCTCGCCATTTCAATTACCTTTGTGAAAATTGTAAAATTCTATTGAATTTACATTTGAAGCGTTACGCAACACCTCTGAAGTCCACAAAACAAAAATTCTTTGGAATTTATTATGAAAAGCCATTGAACGCGATTTTAATTGACTTTTGGATTTTCCCACCATTTCACTTATTAATATGCCGACGCTGTGACGTCAATCATTCTATTTGCAAATTCAATATTCGTTTTACATTGGCAATTATTGTCGCTTACAAGTCATTTACATTGCACACTAGGGTGGCCCAAAAACAGTAAAGTCGGAATTGTTATGCTCTCACCCCCTAGGATTGTTCTATATCGAAAAATTATACCCCTATTTTTTATTTTGAAATCAAAAAAAAAAATTAGAGGTCGCTCAAAGCGCTCAAAGTTTTCCATGTATTTTTATATGGGTAAAATCAATTTTTCCGTAGAAAGGGTATAGAATTCTTGAAAGTCAATAGTCAGGAGACTTTCTCTAACAATACCCTATTGTCTATTTAACCATTTTTTAATACTAACGATTTTTTATTGGTCGCCGCATTGCATTTTTCGGGGTTTTTGTGTGTCTTTGGCGGACCTATAAATTATAGTTGCAATCAAAAAATGGTTAAATAAACAATTGGGTATTATTACTGGGAATCTCCTGCAGATAAACAGAGTCTTCTGTTAGGAAAATACAGATTTTTATCTATTTCATACCATTTCTACGAAAGGTTGTTTTTTCCCCGTATAAAATACATGGAAAACTTTAGGCGTTTTGAGCGACCTCTAAATATTTTTTAATTTCAAAATAAAAAAATAAGGGTATATTTTTTTCGGTATAGAATAATCCTAGGGGGTGAGTGCATAAAAATTCCGGCTTTACTTTTTCACATGCATTTTTGGACCACCCTATTGCACATACACTCAGCGCGTATGCTTTCAGACTTTCCCTGTGGCGTTCTTTTGCTGCATTAGTATTTTGCCTCCATTGTTTATTTACCTCCGCGTTCGTTGAAGTTATGGTTGCAGAAATTCCCGAAATTCAAGGTAAAGTAATTATTTACCATGGAAGCATCGGTTGATGACTCCAACGCACGGTGGTATTTCGGCGGAAAAATACTGCAGTTTTTTCAATATTAAATTTTTATATTTGAATGGTTAATAACAATAAATAATAAGAAAAATTCATGATTATTTTGCACGAAATTGGCAGTTTTATAGAAAATAAAAGCAATCAAACTCGGAAGATTTTTTTCTCAACTAAAACTGATTGAGGGATTTTTCACTTAAGCATAGTGGTTTTCTTAAAAACTCTTATTTTTATTGTTTTCGCTGTAGGCTTATGAGAAAATATAGCACTTACTACACAAAATTAAGAAAAAATCAGGGCAATCGACCAAATATTTTAGTATGAGAATATAAGCAGACAAAAATGATACTTTGTAAATCCTAACTTTGACACTTTTTACGGACAAAAACTTTGTTCCCTCGGTCTTCCTACGTCTTCTAGCTATAGAAAAAGTAAAGATCGTAATATTTTCTATCGAATTCCGAAAAAAAATTGCGCATATTTGCGACTTTTAAAGTAACCTCACATGTTTATGATGGCATTCACAGTATTTTTAAGGCGTTTTTGGGGTTAAGTTTTATCGGTTAGTTTTTTACGGCCTTTTTAAAGTGTTTTTGAGGTTAGGTTTGATTGAGAAGCTCTCCTACCATAAAATAAAAAAAAATAAAAATGGGCTTGAAACCTACTTTTTTATTTAAAGTGGCGTTTTTATTTTTTCTATCTGACGTGAGGATTTATTTGAAAGGACTTTGTTATTTCAAAGATATGATTAATTCCGAAAATTATTTCAAAATTACATGCAATGCAATAAGTACCAAATGCAAGAGAAAATTTCTTTAGAATTAAAAAAAATTGAAATTTTTTGGATTCACAAGGTTGAATAGGTAATTTTTTAAGCTGATAAAATTTGAAGGACGAAATTCGAGGTTGCTATCGAGTTTATATAAGTTCTTAACATTAGATTCTTTTAGAAACAAATATTGCGAAATTTCAAGAATACAATTTTAAAAGGGCATTTTCAATACCTACCAGTCCTTATGCACTAACAAATTTAATCTGTTTAAATTCTACAAGATTTGCTCTTTAATTTTATACCCATACTTCTTCTGTAAGCACATTTCACTGAATTTTTTAAATCATTTTTGAATTACCGACGTCAGAGTTAAAAACTAAAAACCCCATTTTATTATATTTGGCCCATGGTTTCGCGAATATATTGATTTTTGTGTGTAGACTTACTATCGTACGGTGTTATATGTATAATGAGCTAGACATTTATAAAAAAATATTAATTATTAAATAAAAAAAAAGAAATATAGGGAGTTTCTACTACTGCCATCAGTGCAAATTACAAATCCCAAAAATTATTTGCCAAGAATCCCAGGGTTTTCGGGACGGGGAGTTCATATAGACAAAATTTCGCACTGAAATATTTATCGGTGCACTTTTTATGGAATTTTTATGACGTTTTTCAGGTTAAGTTCATATCGGAGGTATGCTTTAAAATCGATTACTCCTATTTTTCGTATTTTTTCTTAATTTATGCGCATAAATGTTACATACGAAAAATTGAGGTCATACGCCTTATGATTTTTTCAAAAAAAAATGTATGGGATTGTACCACTGTGCAATGCAAAAGAATTATATGCCGGAAGAGCTGCATATAGCACCGAAGCGTATATATATAAATGCAAGAAGAGTAGAAATAAAGAGTTGCATAAAAGATATGCAAATCTTTTGATGCGATAACAATTGCAACATATGTATATGTATGTATGTAAATAAATATGTATCCGCGTTATGAGCGGAAATCGTAACAGTAAGCTGTGTTAGTAATGCAGCAATTAGTCTGTTCCTTTACGAGTGAGATTAACAAGATTTAGTCAGAAGTTACAGGAAGCTGTTCCCTTACTCAGAAAACATCCTAGGAATTCTTTAAGGGACCAACTCAACAACTCAACTCAGTCAGAAGTTACAGGATTTAGTTCGAAGCTTCTTTTCGGGCCAGTTTATGAAGATTGTCAAACGATCAGCTGTGTTGCATTTGTAAGCCAAAAGAGTAAGCAGAGTAATCAAATAAATGTAAATATTTGTTATAAGAAATGGATGGAAATTACGAAATATTTGAAGATATACGTATGTATGTATATAAGTAATTTTTCTTAATTTAATAGATTTTTGTAATGGTTTAATGACATGTAGACAAGCCGACTGACGTTTTTGCTGGAAGAAGGGTTTTTTGCGTTTCCGTACAAATTTGTAGTTGATCTCCCTTCCGCTCCTCTCAGTTAAGAGAGTAATATTGTTGTTTGACAGTTCCACAGTTCTCCACATGATAAAACCATTACAAGGTAAATTCATTCTCTCAATTCGTCGGCCATGATGTTTTTTCTGACGTTTGCAAACATTTTAAAATCATATAAAATTAAAAAAAAAAAAATTAAATTGTTCACAACTGTTGTTGTTTGAGATTGAAAATGAGAACGTGTGTGTGAGTTTGGGTTGTGAATTTTAAAATTATATTGTTCGCAAACGTCAGACTGCCTGTCAATGGTTTTACCTTGCTATGTTTTTATTATGGTTCCACAGGTTTTCAGATCTTTTTGTTAAATTTTTTTTTTTCAGGCTTTGGCAAACTTAGTTATAGAGCGATATTCAGTTGAACAACGCTCAAGAGTGATCTAAATGTTTTATAAAAATACTTCAAGAAGTAAATTTCGTTGATAGCGTTTTTTTTTCTTTTGATCAACATAAGTAACGTTTTCCCGCTGTGGTGTAGTGGTTAGCAGTGCCCCTCTGCAGGCAATGACAAACCTGCGAGTGTATTTCTGCCATGAAAAACACCTTCTCATAAAAATACAATCGCCGTTCGGAGTCGGCATAGGTCCCTCCCCTTTGTGTGACAATATGTATGTAGGATTCAACTTAGCGATCAATAGGCTTACCGGGAAATTTTCGTGAATGAAGTTGTTTGTAGAACCAAACCTCTTAACTTGAATTAACACGGGACTATTACTAAGGTACGTGTATGTGCATCAATTAACACAAACATAATCATTGAAGGCGTCATTTGAAGGATATTGTTAACATCGTAGCATCCGTTGAACAATTGTTTGTTATTCTAAGAGACAAACAGCATTTATTAAAATGAAATTGTTTAAATAATTACTAAAAAAAAGCAAGAAGCAATAGTCACGCTGGTTACTATGTACTACTGAATTTGTACGTGTATAAATTAGGGTGGTCCAAAATAAGTTAAGTCGGAATTTTAATTCTCTCACCCCTCGGATTGTTCTATATCGAAAAAAATATACCCCTATTTTTTTATTTTGAAATCAAAAAATATTTAGAGGTCGCTCGAAGCGCTCAAAGTTTTCCATGTATTTTGTATGGGGAAAAAAAAAACCTTTTCGTAGAAATGGTATGGAATTCTTGAAAATCAATATTTTTCGATCGGAAAACTCTGGTTCTCTTCAGGAGACTTCCAATAACAATATTCAATCATTTAGTTAACCATTTTTTAATAATGAAGATTTTTATTTATCCCCCCATTGCATTTTCTGGCATTTTCTAGGTTTTTTGGCGGCCCTATAAAATATAGTTACTAAAAAAAATTGCTAAAAAAATAATTGGGTTGTATTATCCGGAATCTGTGGAAGAGAAACAGAGTCTTCCGATCGAAAAATATTGATTTTCAAGAATTCCATACCATTTCCACGAAAAGTGCTTTTTTCCATACAAAATACATGGAACACTTTGAGCGCTTTGAGCGACCTCTAAATATTTTTTGATTTCAAAATAAAAAAATAGGGGTATACTTTTTTCGATATAGAACAATCCTAGGGGGTGAGAGCATAAAAATTACGACTTTACTATTTTACATGCATTTTTGAACCACCCTAATATAAATACATACATACATAGGTAAGTATAAGCCTTTTTTTAAAGTCAATGGATAAAAGATTTATAAAACATAGAGAGCTTTTATTCTGTTTCTGTTAAAATAAAATTTATATTTTATAACACACACAGTTTCACAGTGATTTGAGTGGTAAAGTATTATTTTTATTTAAATTTAATATGAAAGCTTACAGAAGGTAAAAAAAACAATTTTTCATTTAAATTTCGGGTGAAACTAGCAGTAATGAATCCGCTATTATTCTAGTTCTGAATTAAAGCTGAAGTTTAGCTCACAACTCAAAAGCGTTCAGAACTTTTCTCAGAGCGAGAAATACACTAACAACCACATGGAAGATAAGTTCTGAGCTAGAACGATGAATCCGCCTTAAGTGCTCTATAAATCGAATTTATTTTATGAAAATGCTATTTTATGCAACTATTTAAATCTTTTTTTTTATTTTGTATGCATACCGCCAGAAACCTATAAAAAGCTTTAAGCTCTGTCCGCAAGATTTTAGCGGTTGTTGCTTCTTCTTAGATTTGTGGTGTGCCCAATTCCTACTCTTGCATCCGCGTTCGCGCGTTCTTGGCAACGTGGGCAACCTATGTGTACGGTGACCATCCGATCTGTTTTTTGCAGGACCGTACTGTTTTTCAAAGGTCGGTCCTGCGTAGTTTTTCAAACCTGAAAACCCTGAAAATGTACTGCTTTTTTCCAAGTGTCCTGCATTTGTCCCGCATTTTATTCGTTATTTTAAAATTATCGGACAATGTATGAATTTAAAAAAAAAAGTGTTTCTTGGTACTTTTCGTAGCTTTTCTTCAATATCTCATGAAAAAATCTCCCAGTCAACGTAAGCGACTTACATCTCGAAGGGTATTGATGTGCCCATTAGCGCACACAAGGGGTGCTAGTAACCTCAAATTAAAACTGTATCTTAAAGCTAAGAATCCAGCTCTCAAGGAAATTATAAGAAATATTTATTATAATTTCTGTTGCCTGAAAAAGCGCTTTGCTTTTGCTGTCAATTTTCATGAGGAAATGAATATACGAGCATTTTTTCTTGAGAGCTGCAAACTGATTTAAGAAATTTTGGTAGAAAATTTGTTTTCCATTTCTCGTCCGTCGTTTTATATGAATTTTTCGTTTTTCTTGAGAGTTCAGTTAATTTTTTCGGTATTCGAAATATTAAAAAAATTTAGAAATCGTGAAAAATCACCATTTTTATCGAAAGCCAAAAACCAGAAATCGAAAAAAGGAACATAAAAGAGCAAAAATTCATGGAATCAATCAATTTATTTTTACTGAGTCTTTTTTAATATTTTTTATTAGGTACTTTTGAAAGTTGAGCGCATCTTGAGTTTATAGAACTTTTTATTAAAAAAAGTTGTTTTTAAGGAAAGAACACAACCGACTTCAATTCTTATATTCAAATTTAGGGGTACCGTTAATTTCTTCATGATCGAATCATCGGATCTCTAAACCAAATTAGGGGCCGAACCTTGAGGTACCATCTTTCTACAAAAAAATTATTATATAAACCGGTTCACGTGGTCCAACGTTACGTATTCCGGCGAATTGATAACCTCCCCCTTTTTTAAAGTTGGTTAAAAGTGTTTGAGTTCTGTTAATCTTATGTAAATAAAGCGCAGTTTATGAATTTTAAAACGCTTATTTATTTATTACATACTGTACATAAAACTTGCATAAATATATTTTAAAGAGCATATTATCTGAAGAAAATTTTCAGTATTTTCCGGTGATATATCTTCAAAAATATAAAACCCCCCCTAAAATATATTCCTGGGTGCGCCCCTGGATGTGCCCCTTACAAAAATATATAACTTGTGGCGACTTCAATGAAAATTATTAGTGCTACAGGCGACCATTTGCATTTTGTCGTCAAAGTCGAAAAAAGTGAGATTTTCAATCAAATACGCAGTTTTATTTGATTATTTTTTTCATTACTTTAAAAATTCGATAAAGAATATATATCATTACAGCAAATTTTGAGTCAAAGATAATGAAAATCGGATTAGAAATGTAGATGCAATGAAGCGCAATCTGCACAAGTTATATATTTTTGTAAAGGGCACATAAATACCTTTGTAACTCGTCGTTTACGTCGATTCATTACGTCGATTTTTGACAAATAACTGCGAAAAGTACAAAAAACAAACAAGGGTATTGTTTTCGTTTTGAACGACTAAAAATTTGCCTATAAAATAATCTCTTAAAGATTTTCACTATTCGTGTAAGCTATTGTAATTATAATATGTTTTACTATACTTTTGTAGAATATTCATTTAAAAAAATATTAATATCGACGAAGAAAACGTGATTCGTTTTTAAAGTTTAAAATGTATTAAGAATTTAGAATCATAAATACTCTTTTGATATTTTTATACTACGTAAATATATGTAGGCATGTTTTGAAAAATTGTCCTTCATTTTGAATCGATATTTATGGTCACCGTACCTATGTGTCATCTTTGGCGGCGCCACTTCGACCTATTCTGTCAGAATCGTTTGTCCACAAGTAGATGCGTGTACAAGCGGGCACCTTCTTTGCAGCAAGCGACTCGCCATACAAATCCTCGGTTATTTTATGAGAAGGAAAGGCCACTTACTGAATGTTTAAAGTTTAGGATGGCGCAAACATGGGCCATAGTGACGTAGTGAGAGAACACTACTAACATTCATTACCACTACTAAAGGCTAACGGCACTAATAGAGAAGATGAGCCCGTGCCTTGATTAGACTATGTTCAAACAGGCACCTAATTAGCAATTAAGAACTTTTTCACCAACTTTTTTCGCCTTAATTGTTACCCAATTTATCATACAAAAATTTAGTTATTAATTGCCAATTATTAATTAATTGGCAATTGATTTGTGTCAGATTCTCTATGCAACCCTGCTAGGTTTGTTTAATTTTGACTTGGAGGTATGTTCATTGAACAAAGAGCTGTTTGTTTCTGGTCCTCTTTTACAGCTGATATTCCATCAGGGATGGAAAATTAAATTATGAAATTATACCTAATTTGCGGAAAACTTTACCTTAAAGTGGATTGATGTACATAAAAAGTAAATATGTATTCCTACATAAGTGGATTGATGTACATAAAAAGTAAATATGTATTCCTACATAGAGAAAGTAGGGGGATAACAATTCCCATCGATACCATATCAGCTTCTGCACTCACATTAAACAAATTTTGGCTAGGAAAAGAGTCTCGTTGAGCAGCGCGAGACAGAAATATGTTGTAGAAAAGGTAAATCGCTTTCCTCTCGGTACTTCGATCTGACGTTTTAAAAAGAGATATCATTTGTATACACCTTCACGTAGGAGGGATACTATTAGACTAGTTGCCCGCACCAGAAAATGCATTGAAATGTCAATAAAAATAATAACTGATTTCCTGAGAAGTTATTTGGCTACGTTCCAAATGTACCTGAAATTGTGTGTTTGTACCTAATGTACTTTCAAACTAAATAAAGGTACAATTGTACCAACTTTTCCATCATTTTAGGTAATCCAGCAGCTGATTTCGTAC
>NW_016158646.1:53191-56810 GCF_001687245.7 Rhagoletis zephyria
CAATCGCCGTTCGGAGTCGGCGTAAAACTGTAGGTCCCTCCGCTTTGTGTGACAACATCAAGGCGCACGCCACAAATCGGAGGAGAAGCTCGGCCAAACACTAACATATATGTAAGCACCCATCTATTATTATTATTAATGGCCTGTTTGAACATAGTCTTAGACGTGGACGGAATCGATGTCGCTTCACCCGGCTGTGACGAGGTAAGAATTGCGGTTTAGCGGCGAGGAAATTACAAAACTCTTTCACCATACACCGGACCACTGAAATTCGCTCTATCCGATGCGCAAGTAGAGTGACCTTGCCAAATGCGCCAACTATCAGGGCATCAGCCTGCTCAACCTCTCGCATACGATGTTTACTCGAGTTTATTGTGGGAAAAACTAAAGCCTACGATCAACGAAGTGATTGAGTTTTACCTGGACCTATTAAACACATCTTTTGACAAAGAAAGAAAAGATTTGTGAGCGTAAGATCGACACAGTATATCTAGGTCGATGCTAAAGCCGCTTTCAACAGCACGAAAACGAGTTGCTTATACGCCACGTTTTTTGAATTCATATTTTCCATAAAACCAATAAGGCAGTGTAAAATAACGCTGAGCAACACCAGCACCTCCGCCAGAACTGGGTTAGACTTTCCCGAGCCGTTCGACTCCAAACAAAGCGGCAAACAGCGTGCCTCCCTACGTGCCACTGGTGCGATAATTCTCTCAGAGGCTCCTATTGCTCTGGAAGGGAAGAGGAGGGAAGAGAAGAGACAGACAGGGAGAATGAGTCGCTCGCAAGAGTCTCCAAGAGAGAAGTGACTAGCGAAGACTCAGATCTAGAGTGTCGATGAGGGTGCATCGAGTGTCGGCTCCGGAAGTGGGAGGCAGCCCAGCGAGTCCTGAGAAGGGAGAATTAAGCCAGGGCAAGAAAAGGTGTAATAGAGAGGGGAAAAGAAACCGCAATGAACCCTACATACCGTGCAACGTGGCCATTCTTGATTTAACAGGCCCTGCTTCTCGGATCATGCTTATATAGGCCTTTCTATTTCTATTAAAAAATCCCTAAAAGGCACACAATTTAGGAACTCCAGGCTCACGTACTAGGCCCTTTTTCAAAAGTTGGTTGATGACTATGTTAAGGCACGTATGCAGGTCTCAAGAAAAATCACAAGAAATATGTTTCACTAGGAAAAGTATTTTATGGTTGCTGTAAATTTTCTTGAGCATTTTTTAACAGCTGCATACCGATTTAAGTAATTTTGATACAAGAAAATTTCCTAGCCTTGCAATACGGCGCACGTTTTTTCTGGTACAGTCCATTGACATCCAAGCCAAGCCATATCATCAATCTTCCCTCTTTACTCATAGTAATACATATAGAGTCACGCAGCACGGCAAAGAAACTAACACGATGAGAATAAACACATATGTACTTACATATGTACATATGTACATACTAAGTCAGTAACTACTCCATCGCTGCCAGCCTTATGTATTTAGTCTTCAGATTGTTACTCCCTCTGTGCATGATTTGGATACTGTTTTCGTTTGCTTGTTTAAAAATGACCTCGAGTCTATTTAAATGTTTGTTAAATAAGTTTTGCCACCGAATACATCAGTATTGGCATTGCAAATGAATACATTTGAGTACAGCGCGGATACAGCCTGACATAGTTAAGTTTCTAGAGCATTTCCTTTAAATCCAAAGTTACTACAATAAAATTACAAAAATGTTTGCAGTTGCTCTTAGTATATGCATATGGGTGCATCCATGTCAAATCGACCAATGATTTAAATCGACCAATGATTGAAATCGACCATTTTTGATTTTGATGAACTTTTTTTTACCATATAACGAAGTTTTGCCAAAGAAAAAACAAAACAAAAATTCGGAGCCTTAAAATTTCGCAATTTCCGAGAATATATATATCGTTCTCTTATCTCTCTCTGATCTTACTGATCTTAACTCAATTCAACGTTTGAGAAGGTGTTTTTCTAAACACATGGCTTTTGGAACTTTGAAAAAAAAAATTATAATTGCAAACTATAAAATAAATTTAAACTAAATAAAAGTTGTCAATGTTATTGTGGCTTATTAATTTTTTAAATTTTTCCTAATAAATAATCGTGTTACAAAAATATTAAAAATAAATAAAAGTTGTTTAACATAAATTTATTTAGAATTTGCGAAAAAATTGTTTTCCAAAGGAAAAAAATTATTTTCGAAAGTTCCAAATTTCACGATTTTGCAACCCTATTGTTTGAATATCTTAAAAACTATTATAGTTACAAAAATGGCGCTGGTATCGTTTTAAAGGCGATAAAGATAAAAATAACAATTCCAGAGTTCTGAATTTAAAAACAATCGTAAAAGCAGAAATTTATGGCGTTTTCGTTTATACATAAAAATTTTGCCGTTTCATTGCGCGGTTCTTAGTCCAAAAGCAGTGAAATGTGGTACTTTCACTAAACTATTTGATTTTAAATCTTAAAAGCAGGGAAGGTAATCATTATGAGTAAAATAATTTAAATTAGCATTTAATCATTATTTTATGAATTATAATTGAGTTTTATTTTTTCGCTCAAACGGAAATAATTATTATTTGATTTTTATTTTGGGATTACAAATAATGATTATTTTATGATTTTTTTTCGCGCAGAGATTATCACTAATTTAAAGCTTTATTTTTCCACTTAAAAATAATGATAATTTATAAAATTGAAAAGGCCATACAGACGCAACCTACTGAAATTTTGACCTGAAAAGTTTGGGTCTTATTCCTTTTATTAGGGTGCGGCTACCTCTCAAAAGGATACGTCGGTAATCACGCTGGTATAGTTTTTGAGTTGCTTAATAATCAATATACTTAGTGATTTCATAAACAAAGGCCAAGATCCTGAAGGACAATTGAGAAATGCAATGCAGTTGCGGAAAAAGAGTCATTTAAAAAAAGTGTCAAAATAATTACCACTTTCTCACTAAATTTATTTAAAAACTAGCCAATGCCCGCTTACTTCGCGGCGCCTAATAAGAGCTTTATGTTGGCCAATGCAAAAGAGCGTTTAAAAACAAAATTAGTCTGTAAAGTCAAAATTTTTGATTTAAGTTGAAACCACTAAGGTGCAGTATCCTTCTCACACATAGGCCAATAATAGTAACGCTGTGATACCATATGGAATACCTATCCCTTTTGGTGTCATGAGCTTTACCAATGGTCTTATTTCCACCTGTGAGATCTCTGCCAAGCATGCGTAATCTTTTTGTATGATCTTGCAACTACAACATTGGTGCCAATAAAAGTTCTTATAGGGAAACCCAAGAGCACAGAAGTGAGTTTTCTGTTAAAGGAGGGCCAAGAATCCTCGCTGTCCTATAGGATGAAAAGTTATCCGGTTATCGGCTGCAGCGCCATCCATTGGGTTCATTTTCTGTAAAACCATTGCTTACCATAAAATGAATACGTGTTATGAATTTCAACCTCAACTCCAGCGGCACTAATCGGGTAAATTTTTATCAAAAGAATTTTCCATCATACAGGTACATAGCTCACATTTAAAATTTGAACGAAATCGGTTAATAAATACGATTTTTATAAATAACTCTACTCCAGCACCACCTAGCGAGTTTT
>NW_016158646.1:59098-68600 GCF_001687245.7 Rhagoletis zephyria
ACAGACAGACAGACAGACAGACAGACAGACAGACAGACAAAAATTCTAAAAATGGTTGATTTGGGTTCTGGTGCTCTAAAAAAGACCCTCCACATTAATTTTTCTTTAATATCTATAATGTACAGACATCGACCTGTTACAATTTTATTATATGTATAGATGCAAGCCACCAGAGCTACATTTTTTTTATGAAAAGGTAAATTAATTTTTTTTATGCAATCCAGCACAACTACCTTAATATATTTAGTCAGTCAATAAAGTTTAGGTACAACGAATTTTTTACAATACGGGCAACTATTTTTTAAATATTTTAGTTTTCGGTAATTTTTTATAAAAATATGGTCAATTCTACAATAAAATTCCCAAAAATCAGAGTTCCAAACCTTGTGCAAAATTTAAGAAAATTCTGCAAAACTTCCTTAAAATAATTCACGTTCTATTTACGCTCTCTAGAAAAAAGTTGAGTTTGCAGTTTTTTAGGCCATTCATTTTTAGTATAATGAAGTGCAAGTATGAGGAAGCTAGAACTTACCAAACAACAAAAAAACAAAAAAATTGCTGAATATTAATGGTAAGTCCTAGCTACCTCAAACTTGCACTTTGTTATACTANCTTAAAATAATTCACGTTCTATTTACGCTCTCTAGAAAAAAGTTGAGTTTGCAGTTTTTTAGGCCATTCATTTTTAGTATAATGAAGTGCAAGTATGAGGAAGCTAGAACTTACCAAACAACAAAAAAACAAAAAAATTGCTGAATATTAATGGTAAGTCCTAGCTACCTCAAACTTGCACTTTGTTATACTAAAATTGAATGGGCTAAAAACTGCAAACTCACCTTTTTTGTAAAGAGTGTAAATTGCAATATTTGGAGTTTTCTTTAATTTTGCATAAGGTTTGGAACTCTGATTTTTGGGGTTTTTGGTGTAGAATTAACCATATTTTTACAAAAAATTAGGGAAAAATAAAACATTTAAAAAATAGTTGCCGTATTGTAAAAATTCGCTTGTACCTAAACTTTATTGACTGACTGTATATCTTATTTACATTAAGTACGACAAAAACTTCATATAGATATAAGCTTAAAAAGATCTGAATTTACTTAAAAATCAATATGCTTAAATTTAGACAAGTAAGACAAAGTGAACTAATATTTTTACTTTTAAGCAGAACGCACTTTTGTTTTTTACTTACTACTTAAGTTTAATACTACTACTACTACTAATGCGGTTTATAAATTTTTAATAAATGCGTTTAAATATTTTTGATGGTATTGTCCTTCCTTTAACCGATCGAATTTAATACAAAAGGGAAATGTTTCGACAAGCCTGATAAGTAATGTAGATCTAAGGTGACGAATTTATAACAGGTTGGGAACTATAAAAAATGGATGCAGATCGGACTACTAGATCTCATCTGTCGAATTTGGAATTGGTTCGGAACTAGGGCCAGAGGGATGCAACGTGGGACAATTGACACTTCCTAGGACATCGCAATGTTAAATTCGCCAGTCGCTAGCATGCAAAAGAGAATTAACGCGTACTAGTCATGGTTCCAAACGCACTAGAACCGAACCAGTTCCGCACTAGTTCGTTTCCCTATAGGGATCTAGCTGATCTTAAAAGATTCTGAAATTTTTAGGAAGGTGTTTTTTTAAAGATATGTATCAATTTTCAAACTTTGAAAAAAAAATATCTTTGCGAACCCCTAGATTTAAATAAATTTAAATTAAATAAAAATTCTTTAACATAACTTAATTTAGAGTATGCAGAAAACTCTTCTTTCCAAAATTTAAAAAAAAAAACGGCTTGAAAATTTCAGTATCTTTGTAGATCAGTTGGAGGTATTGCACAAAAAAAATTTAGTTAAAAATTTAAAGAAAATTTGGCTTTTAAAATTTTCTTTAAAATGTCTAAATTCTGTATGCTTTTTTTTTGGTTTTTGGCTTTTTTAATATACGTTTTCTTTATACCTTTAAGTAGTAGCAACTTAAAAAACGCGACCGGAACCGTTTGTGTAACTATAATGATTTTTGAGATATTCAAAAAAATAAACTTGCGAAATACCGGAAATTGTGAAATTTAGAATTTTACATATCTTTCGAAAAAAAAAAAATGTTTCCCTTGGCAGAACTTCGTTGAGATATAAAAGAAAAGTTATGACCAAAATTCATCCCAATCAAAAATGCTCGATTCCAACTACATAACTATTGTCGTGGATTTACCCATGTACAAAATTTTAAAATAAACCCAGAATTTAATATAATCTTATTTTACTTTCTGCACTGCTGCATTGGTAAGTTTATTTAAAAATAAAATAAATTTGTTTTTCACGAATATTTTGAACATTAATTGTAAAATTGTATTGTTGTTGTATGCTACTTTCTTTATGTTTTTATTGCAGTCATTTCAATTGAAAGATTTACCCTTGAGAACATTTTTTTTAACCCAATAACAAAGTGTTGTTGTTGGCACACATAAGCTGTAATCTGTAGCTATTTTTTCTGATGCAAAAAAAAAAAATAAAATATGTACACCAAAACCCCTTCTAGAATGCATCTAAATCAAAGCGTTGCAATTTAATGCCAATGCGTAAGACGCAGTGGCATAGTCAGTCGTCATGCATGCGTACTGGACATGTGCCATCGGCAACAACAATGACAAACAACTCTAACCACTATGCATTTTCTCGGGTTGTTGTTGTTTGATTGCCTATGCAGATCACTGAATTGCAATAGCGATCAGTCAGCGTAATTCATAGAAGATATTCAAATGGAATTTTGCAATGTGTTTTTCTGGATTTTCATGAATTCGGTTTACATATATGTAAGAGGATGTATGTATGTATGTATGTAGCTGAATTGTGTATTTTTGGAAGGCAACTCAAAACGTGCATTGCAATTTTAGTGAGTAAGCGCAAATTCAACGAATATACATACATACACGCATACATACATACGCATCTAGGTAGGCATGAATGTATCAAATGAATAGATACTCGTAGATAGATAGATGCTTGGCTAGATCGCATATCGACTACTCTGACGTTTATGAGGCCTTCATTTGGCGCAATGCAGTAAGCGCAGCGTAACGCAGACAATGAACTATGAAGCGTTTCCGTGGCGTTACAGATTTCGAACATGGTATCTTTTAAGATATTTGTTTAGCTGCATATCAATAAACGAAGGTGGTTTACTTATTAGATAGTTCAGATACATAAAAGTAAACATACATACATATGCATGTATGTATGTACATTAGACCGTATCACCTTACACGCACAAAAAAAAAAGTCGGCCGTAGCCCCTGAGTCTAAAGTATTTTTGTAAGGCGATTTCGAAAAAAAAATTCCTTTGTCGAACCTAGATGTCGGCGACATTTATGTATGTAATTTTTATTTTTTTTTAAATAGTTCTACTTGGAATAATCGAGCTAAGGAAGCAAACGATTAATGAGTTCTGGATAGCTTTAATTTACTAACATTAGGGTGGTACGCTAGGGTTATAAAGACTGATATATCGTGGGTAAGTACCAGAACGGGGGTGCTTGTGGTCAATGAACTTTGTGTAAAAAAATTGCATTCTCGACTGTACATAAATACCGAAGATGTGACGTAAAATGTAAAAAGGCACAAAAACATCGAAATTGCCTTTGAATCGAAATGCTTCCTTAACAAAAGTTTATAGAGATTTGACGGGCTTTAATTTACTCATATTAGGGCGTTACGTTATGGTGATAAGAACTGAGAACTGGTGGGTAAGCACCTACTAGAAGGGCTTAATAGAGGTCAATGAATTTTGATACACAAAAAAGTGTCTCCTCGAGACAAGAAAATCGATAAAACATATTTCAAGATCCGTTTGTAAATGCCAAAGATATGACAAAAATGTAAAAAGGAAACACCTACATACGCTCGATAAAAAAATTCCAAATGGCCTTGCAGAAATATTTTAGATTCGAAGATGAACGGCGAACTTTTATTTCCTGGTATGGTCTAATGTATATACATTAGACTATCACTCCCCATACAAAAAAAAATTGGTACTATTTTTCCATTGGAATTATAAAACCTACTATATTTTAAGACGTCCACCATAATATTTCGGAAAAATATTAAGATTTAAGTGAGCTGGACCGATTTGAAAATACCTCCAAAAATGTGTTTTTTTTTTTTTAAATAGTAAAAATAGGAGTTAGAGTTACGCCTCGATGAAGAGTGAGAGTTTGACAAAAAAAATTCAAATTTACGTGTATTTGCACGCCTTGGGCGGGTACTTAATATTAATATTAAGGGTTTAAAATTTTTGGGGAGTTTTATTGGGTGTTTTCCACAAAATTTCTAGGTAGGAGTAAAAAAACAATAGTCGCAAAAAAAATCACCCTAATACATACATCACGATTTGTGGTTAAACTGATAAAAGAGAATGAAGAATAATAACAAAAGCAAAAACAGAAAACTACGAAAATCGGTTGTACGAAATTATGCAAATTTTTTTCTCTGCGCTTTTGTTTTGCAACTTCTTTTATTACAATGATGCTTTTTTTGCATTGTTCTTGTTGTTGGCATTGTTTGACGTCAATTGTATTATATAGGTATGTATTAATACATACATATGTACGTACTTAGAGGGGCGTAGCCAGGACTTGGGTAAGTGGGGAGCAGCATTGAATGACGACTAATGACGAATTAATGGCTCGGGGACTAATACTATAACCAACAATAACAAACGACTGATGTCTAATAACTTATTGTTAATGACTTATGAGTTATGACTATTGAGTAGCGCATTATGACTAATGACTAAGAAGTAACGATTAACAAGTAATGGTTTAGAAAAAACGACTAACTATTTATTTAAGATTTGGATATGACTAACGACTAATGGTTAATGGCTGTTGATCAATGACTTATGTTTAATGACTAGTGAATAACGACCAGGGCCGAACTTTTAAGCTTACGCTTGGAATTGCTTATTTTGCATATTCAGTGTTTCTAAGCTTAATTTTAACGATTATGCTTATTTTGCTTATTTCAATGCATAAAGCTAGGAACGGATCTCTTAGGAAAACGGTTGTGGTGTGATTTTACCAGCTGCAGGTGAGACATCAAAAACGATTTGATATTTTTATGATTGTACCAGCATGCTAATGTCGTGAATGGCTAAATTAGCTAATTGGCTAAGGGTGTTCTGGCAAAATATTTTTTTATTTTCCCTTTTATTTCAACAAAAAATACTGATACTGATCAAAATACTGATAAAAATCAAATATTTCACACAAACAACAAAAAATATAATCGATAATCGCATGAGCCTATTGCCTGAAAATTTTAAAATGCACTTAGTGACACTGTGTTACTATGATAGATCGGTCCAGTAATCATAGTCAACTTATGTACAGTAGACTGCATCACTCCCCATACAAAAAAAAATCGGTACCGTTTTTCCACTGGAATTATAAAATCTCTTATATTTTAAGACTTCCACCAAAATGTCTCCAGAAAATATAGTTTTTTATTAATAAAAAGTTTTTTTTTAATATTTTTTGAAAAAATTACCTCAGATGACTAAAAAGTTTAAGCTTAAAAAGTTTGCATAAAAATATTTTTAAAAAATTTCTACGGAATCATAATAATGAGATTTTTGATGCTGTTTTTGAACGTTTTTCAAAAAATGGTTTAAGAAAAACTTAAAAACCTTACCAATTTAGACTTATGAGGTATCATTGGTTAGGTATTTTCTCGCCCCTTTTAATTTATTTGAAAGGGGAAGGTAAGATAGACGCGTGTCATTCCATGTTGAATTAAGATGTGTTGGTATTTGATAAAGAAAACTTTGTGACGTGAATGAGTTTTTTTTGCAAAGAAATAAAAAGGGTGAGAAAATGCCTTTCCACTGATACCTCATAAGTTTATATCGGTAAAGTTTTGGAGCAGTTATTCAAGTTTTTCTTAAACAAATCTTTTTAAAAATTAAAAAAAAACAGCATCAAAAAACGTATTATTATGATTCCGTTGATACAATTTTTTAATATTTTTATGTAGATTTTTTAAGCTTAACCTGTTTTGTCAACTGGGGGAATTTTTTCCAAAAAATCCTTCAAGAAACTATTTTTATTCATAAAAAACTCCATTTTTAGAGGTATTTTTAACGGGCCCAGCTCACGTAAATCTTAATATTTTTCCGAAATATTTTGGTAGAAGTTTTAATATATACTAGGTTTGGTAATCCCGCCGGAAAATCCGCAACTTTTTTTTGGTGATGCAGTCTAATGTAAAGTCGAAAAAATTATAGTCGCACCAAATTTTCACAAGTTTTAAAATATTTTTTCTGTTGTTATATAATTTTGGTTAGTTTTTTAAATTCGATTCTTTAACAACATCCGTATAAATACAAGTTTACAGGCAAAGGATTGGGTATTTGCCAAAATTTGGTGCAAATCGTATCCCAATTGTGTGAATACCCAAATATTTTTCTTGCAGTTTTGTTGCCCATGGAATTCTAGTAGAATAAAGTAGAAGTTTCAAATGGCTAAAAACTAAGATTTGCTAATTTTTTTTTTTTAATATTGCACAAATTTGGAAATTTGAATTTACACGGGTTTTGTAAAAGAATAAACTATATTTTTATAAAAAAAAATAACCAAAATTAAATAACAACAAAAATAATACGTTGAAACTTGGCAAAAAGTGGTTCGGCTATAATTTTTTGACCACTGTAAGAATTTTTTAATATCTTTAATGGACATGCACATTGTAAATAAAGGAAGTACATAAGAAAATTAAAAAATATATGCCTTTTTTACTTTTTCAAAGCTCTGTTTGCCTTTTTTTAAGTTTTTAGTGCCTTAAAATCCTACATTTCTACAGTTCTGGAGGGGGGGGGTCAGAACACCACAACCCGAATCTTTAACGCTGTGCAAATACTTACGGACGGCAGTGTACGACGAAAGCGTGCTTGCAAAAAAATGTATATGCACGTATTTGTTTCAAGTGGTGATAGATTTTTATGACCATTGCGCTTTTAGATTTTTATGGCATCGGCGGAGTACTATAAGTTACGCAGAGCCATTGAAGATTGCTACCGACCTTGTAAAGATAACGGTTATCAACAACATGCCGACGGCTGTGATGATAAAAGTAATAACGTAAAATAGATATACATACATACATACTTATATGCAGGTAGTATTAATTAGTGAAATCACCTTCATGATATACCTATTAGAGCTCTAGATACCCGGGTATCGAGCAATGCGAGTAGCTCGATACTCGCTCGAAACTCGTTCATTGCTCAACTGCTCAAATGTTTGTTCAAAATTGTCGAGTTTTTGAACAATTTCATAAACAAAAGAGAATTTTTAAATTGTATTTGTCAGCAGCTGCTTTCTAATGCATGTGAAATAAATTATATTATTAAATACCAATGTAACAATCTTTGCATNATGCAACCTCTTCAAAATTTATATACCGTGTGATTCAGGAACGTGAATTCGGTGTCGAATTTGTGAATGAGTTTTTCGCCACAATCCGCATTGAATCAACATCTCGCACAGTGCACCGACTCCATATAAATAATGAACATAAATAGAATTTTTCGAAACTTTACTCCTGAAGGGATTACATCAAGGTAAGCTAAAAAACCGAAATCGGTTTTTACACCGGTTACCAAACTCAAAAAAACCGGTTTTATTTTTATTTTTTTAGTTACGGATGCAAAATAAGGCATAATTATTACTGACGTGTACAATTAAATAGATAGATTTATTTGCTATCTGATCGCTTGATATACTAGATTGGTCGACTCTGACTTATGACATTACTACGGTGGGGTGCAATAACACCATATGCAATAAGGCCATAATGGCTTTATTTCGCTTTGCGATTGAAAATAAAGCCATAATTTCGATATGGCCTTATTTGCAACTGGAAATGGAAATAAAGCCATTATGGCGCGAGTGCAGTGCAGCGAGACGCGGGGGTTGCGAGCGTGGAGCGCCAGGTTATGCACTCGCAAAATTAAAACTTACCTAAGTACATATATTTATTTTCCAATATCCAATAAACCAGGAAATATTAAATAATTATTAATTTTATTTTATTAGTAATAATTTGTATAAATTTAAATAATTCATTGCATATGGACGTAATGTTCTCTACGGCGAAAAATTCAGATTGGCCGGTAACACCGCCTTATTAATTCGCCTTGAGAGTGTCATATCAGAATATGGCTTTATTACTCATTTGCACAAATTTCAATATGACTTTATTTCACTTCTGGATTGGAAATAACGCCATATGGTTTTATTTCCAAAACAAAATGGAAATAAGACCATATGGCGTTATTGTGTATGGTGTTATTGCACCCCACCCATTATTACCTAATTTGTAAGTTTTAGAATCCTATTGCAGCAGTACAATCCCAATGGTTTTTTTTTTTTTTTATCACCCCCGACCCCCATCCTCAAGTCGGCCTGACCGCTATATAACGGCTCTGACCAACTTGTATGCACTTGTTTTAGCTTACAAAAACCTACCCCACGAAAATTGTATAAATCCGGTTTTTTGCTATTTAATTATAACAATTTTTTTCCTTTCATAAATCCTTTCTTCACATATGCACATATGTACAATTCTTAACGCTACTCCGACCGAACTTTTTAGAGTAAAAATTACGTAGTTTGAAAAAATCAGTACTTATATTCAGTGCATTACACACGGTGTACCAAGCGGAATTACCTTTGAATTAACGTTCCAAGCACCGCCATTATCTTTACGCTTATTTAATTCCCAAATTGTACTGGCTTGAGCCATTGCATATGTAAAGATACTGCTTTAATTATTAGTATACACAGCTATTTTGATGAAATTTTACTTACCGAATGTTGTATTCGAGCAGGAAATAAAATTAAAACGAAAAGAAATAAGAATAAAATAAATGAAATGAAGTTACAGAAACGCTGCAGAGGTACTTAAATAAAAAAAAGAATTAAAATTTGTATAATTTGTAAACATTTTCCTTACAACTTTTCGGCCAACTTACTCGGCCAATTTTTGCCGAAGCCGAGCCGAATCCAAACTGGAACTTCATGGCGGAACTGTTCGGTAACCGAAATCAAACACTCGGTCGGACACTTGTAATTACTAATTTACCATCGAATCGTAATTTATTTACGTGGACTAATGTTTTCCATAATATCACTTTTTAAATGTTTAAACTTTGTAAACCACAGTACTTAAAATTCACTAATGATTGTTTGTATTTGCCTTAATCTTACTCCTAATCCTAATCTTAATCTTAATCGTTACCTTGATTTTAATTTTAGTCTTAAGCTTAATCTTGAGCTTCATTTTCATCTTAAACTTCATCATTATCTTCATTTTCATTTTCACCTTTATCTTCATCTTCATCTTCATGTTCATGTTCATGTTCATGTTCATCTTCGTCTTCATCTTCATCTTCATCTTCATCTTCATCTTCATCTTCATCTTCATCTTCATCTTCAT
>NW_016158646.1:72060-118477 GCF_001687245.7 Rhagoletis zephyria
TTCATCTTCATCTTCATCTTCATCTTCATCTTCATCATCTTTATCAATCTCAACCTTTGGCTGTATTTTTGTATTTGTCTTTGTCATTGTCATTGCCTTTGAATGCGTTTTTTCCTTTGTCTATATCCTTGTCTTTGTCTCTCCCCGCCCCCAGTGGCGTTCAATGCGGTCGTTCGTTTACTGTGGCTTTAACGGCCGGTTTCACCAGACTTTTTATTTTGTGACAATTTCCATATAAAATTTATAAAAGTAAAATCATTTTTTCACTTAAATTGCTTTCGTGAAATTGGCTGTAAATATTTAAAGAAAATAGTTCCGAAGTCTGTTAGGAATTTTCACTTCAAAAAAGTTCTGAGAAATGCTCACTCGTTTTCATTTTATCAGCCAAATATTTACAAGTGAATTGAAATTTGTGACAGTGGATTTTTTACTGAAGATTATTTTAATAGTGTTATAAATTTATGAGATATGTCAGTTATAATGATATATTACACTGAACAAGATTTTTATTGCCGGCCTCTAAGTCGATAAGGAATTCGTTTGCGTGATTAAAAGGAAATTGATAATGCCATACGAAATAGTACACCAACTGTACACAAATGCATGCGTACTAATAAAAAAATACACGTAGAAATTCTAATTCAATTAAGATTATCTTGTTGGTTAAAATTTACTCTTCCACTTAAAGGCCATTTTTGCCTCCATCCGCCCGCACGGAATCGGTGCTACTGCTATATCTATACTATTTTTATGTTTTCACGCGTTACACTAAATAAAATTTCAAAGACATTTTCCCACCATAAATTCATACTTAGGCAGTCCGAGTTCTAGCAAAAAAAGTAGATTTCTGCCAGCGTTACTATCGGCCATTTGCTTATAAATAACACTACTTTGTCCGTGGCGAATACATTCGCTAATGCGATCTGTCGGAATGTCTTTGAAATACAGTTTAATTTTCGCACTCTGCCTGGCGGCAGTGGCCCTAAGCAATACCGAACGTGCGCGCTATGATAACTATCGCGTGTATAGGGTGACCGCATCCAATCTTCAAGAATTGGCGTTCTTAAAGGAAATGGAGGACAGCAGTGACGCATTGATCTTCTTGGAAGGCGTTCACTCCGTTGACAAGGATATCGATGTTGTTGTGGCACCTCACAAAGTACCCGACTTCCTGAAAGCTTTGATTGACCACAATATCGATTACGTATTGCTTGAACAGAATTTGCAATCACGACTCGAAGATGAAGACGATACAGAGATTCGTGGACGTGCTGGCGCTTATGGCTGGCAAGAGTACCAAACGCTTACCAACACATACACTTGGTTGCGGTCGTTGACCAGTTCATATCCAGGCGTTGTGAGGCTCATCGAAGGTGGCAAAACTTATGAGAAGCGTTCGATTTTGGGTGTCAAAATCTCCTATAATAACGGTGCAGAGAAAAAGCCTGGCATCTTCTTAGAAGCTGGCATTCATGCACGTGAATGGATTGCACCAGCTACCGCGACCTACATCATTAATCAGCTGCTGACATCAGAAGATGCTGCCATTAAGGATTTGTTTCAAAATTACGATTGGTACATATTCCCGCACGCCAATCCCGATGGATATGTCTACACGCACACTACCGATCGTTTGTGGCGTAAAACACGTCAGCCCCATGGTACCTGCTATGGCGCGGATCCAAATCGCAACTGGGACTTTCACTGGAATACAGTGGGCGCTAGCAGCAACCCCTGCTCTGAAACGTATGCTGGTCCGTCTGCATTTTCTGAATTGGAAGCAAAATCGTTGTCAAACTACATTCAAACGCTGGAGGGAAAAATTGACGTATACATATCTTTCCATTCCTACTCTCAGTATGTGCTTTATCCCTACGGTCACACCCAAGAACTGCCTGATAATGTCAATGACTACGAGCGTGTATTCAATGTTACAGTGGCTGCTATCGCAGAGCGCTATGGTACCAGATACACTGGTGGCAATATTTACGATGCCATTTATCCGGCTGCGGGCGCTAGTGTGGACTGGGTCTATGGTAACGTGGGTACTCGCATGTCCTTCTGCCTGGAATTACGGCCAGGCCCAAATTCTATTCTAACTGGTTTCAGACTGCCAGCCGCTCAGATTATTCCTACAGGCGAGGAAACTCTGGATGGTGTGGTCGCTTTGGTTAATGAAGTTAAGGCTTTGGGTTACTTTGTTTAAAATGACGAATTTATTTCAGTATTGAATAAACAAAAACAAAAAAAAAAAAACATTTGAATATGTGTTGCGTTTTCTTTGAGTTCCGTGAGGAGAAGCGAGGGAAAAGGCGAACTGTGCGAGGACTGAGCGTTGTTAAGGCTTCTCTAGCTTCTCCTAAGGACTTCAGGCCTATCACTTTGACTTGCATATAAGAAACGAGATTACTCAGGACTCAGTTGGTAGATACCGCCCTACACAAATTAGTAAAGATTTTGCAGTAGGGCCCTTCTTCGACATCGAAGGGCCTTCAGCAATGTTGTTGCTTACGCAATAGTCAAATCTCTAAATACTGGTATTTTTCGATATTCTTCTTATCGGAGGTGTCTGGCTGCAGATCTCAGACAGGGTCAAGTGGATAGGAAACCAAACATTGGGGAAATATAGGAAAGGCGTTGTATTCCTTATATTGTTGCAGGGTGGGAAGGAGGGCTAGTGTTAAGAGATGGGGTCTCTGGTGTAAAATAATTAATTGGCTTTGAGAAACCATATTTAAACTTCTCCAGCCACTAAAGCAGCAGCTGACTTATTGCTGAAGAGTGTGACATCAGTTAAGGAGTTAACCACATATTCTGAAAGCTAAGCGGCTATCATGGTCTTGAATGAAGTGGTAGTGCAGTCGAAAGTGGACAGATAATGTTTGAACCGCCTCTCAATTGCGTCGGCCTACTTTTGAATTGGTATCATTTGGGTGCCAAGCCAAAGTGACATTGCGAGAAACTGCATGGCTAAAGTCTTGGCAAGAAAAGTTACCCTTGCAACATTAACAGCGGATATGCGGCTCAATATTGGACAAATAGGTGAGCGATTACTAGGAAATTTTCCATTGTAAGCTTGATCGGGGATCGTCGAATGAGCTATTCGCGCTTGCAAAGCTGCAGCTCTCGCTATTGGGTATTTAGCTATTCCTTCGAGAGTCGAAGGTTAAAATATTTTCGCCCGCACTCGCTAATCAATCTGAACTTTAAAATTAGTTGCGTTAGTTATTTCGTAATCGGTTCGCAGGCCAATCTTCGTTCAAAGTCTGCATGGCCATGCCAGCGTAGCCTAACCGAAGTCAAACACTTAGCTAAAATTTGAGCCTTTATAATTTATTTGTTTGTTACTTATTGCCTGCAATTTAAACGCTCCTTGTCGGCTGTGGTTTTGTTGTTTTCGATCGACTTGTACTTCCTCATAGTTGTGCACTGGGATTATCACTTCAACATCCGCGCCTTAAGGTTTCCTCTATAATTTTTAAGTATGCTCTGGACGTTGGTCAACAGTTACCAGTTCGTATCCTTAAAGGAATTTTTTTGTGGTCTTTAAACTTTGTTGTCGAATTTTCAGCCACTCTTCCGACCATTTAAAGCCCTTTGAACTAACTCATTTCGATTGCTATTTTAGATTCGCTTTCCAAATCGCGTTATATTTCCCAAATGGCAGGATTATTTAAACCATATACATGCATACCAACATTCTTTCAAAATCGAATAGTAACATACATCATTATATAAATAGGCAATCATGTTTCCTTTACACCCCTTTTACGGCTAAACTATACTTCTAAGGTATAAACAATTATATATCATTAGAAAGGTATTTTGATGCTGATGTGCAGGCAATTTTTCAAATTTCAAATTAGTTTAAAATAGAGCGAAAAAATCAATTCAAAAGTCACACCAATACCAATGCCATACATGTACATGGTTGGGGCGGAAATGCCTCCTAAATGTATGCTTTTATATTGATACTGAATTACAGAAACGTGCTAAGCAGCAGTTTAGGAATAAGATGTATGTATGTATGTATGTACATGAACAGATTAGACTCAAACGAGGAAGAAGGTATGGAGTTGAGTATGGAGAAGAAGAAAGGATAAAGCAAAGATTAACAGAAGTAAGAGAAACCGAAACATGAAGACAAAGAGAAAGGTAAATTTAAATTCTTCATAGTATACATATGTCATCGCAAAGATGTGGGTGAATATGTAGATGGAGAAAAGAATGAAGATAAAGATCTGGTTAAAAGTTAAGGAAATGATAAATATAAAAATTAAAAGATAAAGATATAGAAAATAATATATGTAGATAAAGGTAGAGACAAAGACAGAAAAAGAAAGAGATACAATTGAAGAATGACATGTTAAGTTATGTTATGTTATGTTATGTTATGTTATGTTATGTTATGTTATGTTGTGTTATGTTATGTTATGTTGTGTTATGTAATGTTATGTAATGTTATGTTATGCTATGTTATGTTATACCGTGCTAAGTCATATTATGTTATGTTATCTTATGTTATGTTATGTTGTGTTGTTTTGTGTTGAGTTGTGTTATGTGGTGTTGTTATGTTATTTTATGTTATATTCTGCTATGTTGTTCAACGCATTTCACCTCAATTCAGTTCAATTAACTCAACCCGGCTCAACTCAGCCCACCACAGCTCCCCTTATTTTAAAAGGTTGAATTTCAACCGCTGGGCGAACACTAGTATATTTAATTTGGCTTAGGCAGAGTAAATAGGTCGAAATTTAGTAAAGTCTTTTGCTGCAAAGGCGAAATATATTCCATTTTGTAACACATATTTCTTTCAAGCGTTTATACCGGTGTCATTTTAGCGCACTCACTGAAACCGTATTCAAAAGTAAACTAAAATTATTATTTTTATTCGATATTTCTTTAATAATTAACTTGCGCGGTGGACCGAAATGGAAGCGAACAAGAATTTAAATTTGTTGTAATAATGATTCAAATTTAAAACAGGCTGTATAAAGAAAACCGGCCATTTTTCACTTCTCGTCAAATTAATGATGTGTTTATACCTGTTTTCTAACCGATGTGAGAAATAAAAAAGCGATTTGAGAACGAATTCGAGTCAATACACTTTTGAATTTCTGAGCGTGTTGAAAGTTGGTTTATGATTCCGTTTTGAATCACAGCGAACTGGATCAAAGCGCTTTATGTGTCGGTTTGAAACTTCTTTCGTTTAACATCCATATGGTAATACAAGGTGACGCAAAATTGATCATCCAATTTAGTTTTTGAACAACTTTTTAATTAATAAAATTAATAAATTTTTTATTTTTAATATTTTTATTGAGCTTTGTACCACGATTGTTTATTAGGAAAAATTGAAAAAGCAACAAAGTCTAAGCGGTAGAAGTTATAGCACTATTTCGGAGATCACCACATCTCCTCATCAGACTTCTTTTTCTAGACTTCAGCAGGGATCGAACCTGCGAATTCGATGTTCAAAGTCAGAAGCGTTAACCACTGAGCTATGTACATCCCGTAAACTCTTGTTGCTAATTCATTTTCCTTATTCAACCAACTACTATCAAGTGCAGCTGATTTGCCGCTATTTAAACTCGACAGCATGGTTGTTGTTGTCAATTCTATACATCCATTAATAAAATTTACAATTATTTCTGTTAAGTGGAAAAGATGATTATCCGTCAAACGGCTACCACCAGTGTTGATAAACGTTTTCTATGACTTTCCACAAGATTTTCGGTGATAGCTGTTCGCTTTCCTGTCGAGTATTCTCCTTAAGGGCCGATTACAAAGAAGGGTGATTAATTTTGCGCCACCTTATATTTCATTACATTGAATAAACAGATGGCAACCCTCTTCAAAATGAAGCTCTTTTCAACATATTTTATTACACAGTCGTGTTTTAATATTTCATTAAGGTAACTGATTAAATTCAATACGACTTTTAAACTGGTGGCCACGCTTTTTCAAAATATTTCCTAAATAAAACCGTCTAAAGCATTTCTTGGTTGACTTAACATCATTTTATAGTGTTTATTTCAAAGTACTGATTTAATTCAAATTGACTTTTGAAAAAATGTGAACCATTTTCAAAATACTTTCAAAATAAATTTTTCGTAAATCTTATTGTTTAGCCATCCATATTTGTAAAAATTAAGTACTAGGTGGCAATCTTCTTAAAAATGCTTTCGTAATAAAGTTTTTTTAATCTGGTTCGCATGGCATGCGTGGTGATTTCTTTTTTTGAACTTATAATTTAAAATAAAATTTTACTTTGTAAGCAGGTGGCAACCCTCTTCAAAGAATACGCCAAATTTAATCCAAAGAAAAACAACAAACATACTCTAATATTTACACGCTCACTCACAAACTTTCGCTTTTATAATATTAGTAGGATTTTACTCAACTTCTCAGTTTAATTGATTTTAACTTCCCACACTGGTGGCAATGCTCCTCACCTATATTAAAATATTGTATTTAATTTCTTATGTAAATTGATTCCAACATTTTAACAGACGGCAGTCCTTCAAAATTAATTTCGAAAGAAAGCTTTCTTCAACTTCTCTCGTTTGACACACATATATATATATTTTTTTAATTTCATTTGTTAACTAAATTGATTTTGAATTTCAAAACAGCTGGCAGCTCACTCCAAAAGTAGTTTCCAAAAAATTAAGTTTTCTCAAATTTCTCTCGTTTGATACCCATATAAAGAAACTTTATTCAATTTGTTATTTAAATTGATTTCAACTTTTGGAACCCACTCCAAAAATATTTCCACATAAAGCCGGCTTAAATTCCCCCGGCTTGACACCCATATAAAAATACTTAAGTTAAATTGAATTTCACTTTTTGAGCAGGTGGCAACACTCTTCAGAAATATTTGTCAAATTAAACTTTCTTAAACCTATCTCATTTGTCAACCATGTCAAAATTGATAACTTGTTAACTATACAATATATATATATCCTCGTTTAAACTAGGGATGACAGTGGCAAAAATACATCGATGTTTTTCTTTGATTCGATGCATCGAAATGTACATCGATATTTTTCGATGCATCGAAGGGCATACATCGATGCATCGATTTGCATAGGATTTTTCAGATAATGTTTCACAACAAAATATGTTATTAGCAAAATTGTAGAAAATTTTAAATAACTTACTGCAACTGAGCTAATTATGTTTCTAACGGAACTTCTTGCAGCCATTTAAATTTTTTGGCCAAAGTCACTTCTTTTTTTTTTTGAAAAACTGGAAAAACTGGAATGACGGTTCAATGTACCGTAGATGTCAGTTTTCAAAAAACATCGATACATCGATGCATCGATACATCGACTATTTATACATCGAGTGGAAAATTTTCGAAACATCGATATTTTCGATGCATCGATGTTTTTCCGACATCCCTACGCGTAACTGACGTTGGCTGCCAAAAATTGGATTTGCTCACACAAGTTCTTGGCTCAATCCTTATCCATTCGTTCTGAAATATACTAACCAGAAATGCGATGGCTTTATAAAAATGAGAACCATTTTGAAATATGAGTGTTTTTACGCTCTAGAAAATAATTTCTACAACTTCACATACGCGGTTTTGCATTTTGTTGATACGCGGTTTTGCATCTTAAACGACGATATATATAACTTATATTGATTTTGACGACGATATATATAACTTATATTGAGCTGGCAATCCTTTTCAAAAACATTTTGCAAAAAAGCTAAAACCTAAAGTTTCGAAACATGAGATTTTTTGAAAATACCAAAATATATTTTGACCGTCAGATCTTTATAACTACATATATATGTATGTACATATGAGGTCGATGTTTTGAATTACTTTCTGAAAAGGATTGTCGAAAAGGTCAGGTTTTAGTTTTTGCTGGGATCTGTTTACGATCATGAAAAATAATTGTAGTTTAGTCTATGTGTGCAGTGTGAGTCGTCTTTCTAATCCTAATCCAACGCCATGAACTGACAGTTTTGAAGATCTAATTTCATTTTCGGTTGGATCGTATTGTTTTCAATTGTAATTGAAATAGTTTATTTATACTCGTATTTAATTATTTTTATAGTGAAACCACTTACATATCGGTACCTTAATTCACAAATGCCCTAAGCAACACTTTTTATGAAACTACGTTTTTCACAGATTCTAGTTGGATGTATTAAAATACACCTTCGGCAAAAATTTTAAAGTGTTAGTAACAAAAACAACGGAGTTAAATGCCACTGTTAAAAAGCCCTACCTGTATTTGATACTATTTTTAACCGACTTCAAAAAAATAAGGAGGTTATCAATTCGTCGGAATATTTTTTTTGTTGTTTTTTTTTTTTTATGTATGTTACCGCATAACTTTGGACCACGTCGACCGATTTAGATAATTATTTTTGCATCGGAAAGGTAGTGTCTCAGAGGTAGTCCCATGCTAATCTCCGACCATTGCATCATGAAAAAATTAACGGTGCTCCTAAATTTTTATATGAGAATTGAAGTCGGTTTCGTTTTTTATTTTTAAGCAAAATTATAATTTTTTTGATTCTCCTGTAAAATAAAAAATTTGTTGGTTAGGGCCTTTTTGAATTAAGGTAGCGATATGTATGTATTTAAAAATAAAAATAATTTCGTATTCGTGTATCAAATGGCAAATTTACCACATTACGTCGTAAGTAAATTATTATGCTAAAAAGTTGGTCTAGAAATAAATCGAAGCCAGTGCGATGACGGAGCGTTTAAAGAATGAGCGATCGCAGCACTGATCATAGGAACTCAATGTGAAACTACACAACTGGGTAAGTATGTACTGTAATCCATATGTAAAAATAAGCGCGTCTTTCAAATTCTTACATTTCTACTTTGTATGAATATTTATACATTAAATTAGAACATGACGTGCGAGGACTAATTACATACATGCCGTCAATGTGATATAATGACGCACAGTGGTCTGTGAGTGACAGAAACTCAAATTTTTTAATTGTCTTGAAATAGCAAACTAAGTGGGTTAATTAGATTCCAGACATGCCAACTAATACTTACTAATATTATAAATGCGAGAGTGAGTTTGTTTCTTTGTTTGTTTCGCTTCTTCTTTCATCCCTTAGCAAATGTACTAAACTATTTAAATAGAAGGAAAAAATTACAAGGTATCTAAAATAAAAATTTGTAACTACCTACTCGTACTTAGTTAGTTGGTTTTTTTTTTTTTATTATTTAAAGCGTATACAAGAACAATTGCGGGAAGTAAGGCTATTTCACCGTTCATTGGCTACTAAAATAATGTAATCTCTAACAAACTGTTTAAAGGTATCGCATTCTTTATCGGAAGGATGTGGCTGGTCGAACCTTTCCTTTACAGCTCATTTTTCCATCGTCTGCGGTACTCGCCGTCGCCATCCCGTAAAGGTCCGACAATTTTCCACAAAATCCTTCTCCCGAATACTCCATGCTTCGGAGATGTCTTTCCAAATTCTGACGGAGCTAGTGGTATTACTTCACGTAATTTTACACGCTCGATACGCTGGACATCGGTCACTAGACCGCCGTGCTTGTTGTTCGTACAGGAGTTCGCCCCGGTCTTGGAACCTTCCCTAAGTCGCCTAACTCTGTGGTAAAATGCTCGAGCGTTTTTCCTGTAAGACAGCATCTCAAGCTTTCCGTACCACATATTTCAGCCTCTGTCTTCTTATTGCGGCAAAGGCGTCTCGATTTTCTCTTCAGCTCCTTAAATCGGTCCCACATAGCCCGCGTTGTGGCCTGTGGGCGTTATCTCTTTTCTCTGCGGCTTCGTGCCATTCCTCATCGTGCAATGAGTGGGTAATGTGAGCAGCGTTGCCGCTTTGGTAATTTTTAACCAAAAATGGTAATTTTTTTCTTTACTTATCAAATTTGGTAATTTGGTAATTTATTTTTCAATTTGGTAACTTTTTCGATTCGGTCCTACATGTCACATAGATCAATACAGGAATTGATTCCACATTAGGATGTGTCCCGTAAGCGTTTCTTTTTATACAAATAACCAGTAATCCTGAAAGTTTCGCAAGGCGAAAAGTTGGTCCAGCGTTCCTTGGTTCTTGAATGGTGTGATCTCTAACAAACTACGTGAAAGTTGCTATTGCTACATATATCTACTGAGTCCTATCCTGGAAGGTTGTGGCAGGTCCTACCTTTCCTTGTCAGTTCAGCAGCTTTGCATTTGCCATCAATATTCCCGTGTACTCCGGCAACCATATCGAGCCCTAACCGCCAAAATAACGTAAGCGCAATTTTTTTCAAAATTTTCTTTTCGATGCAGAAATACATCTAGATGCTCGAGGAATATTTCTGCATCAAAAAGAAAATTTTGAAAAAAATTGCGCTTACGTTATTTTGGCGGTTAGGGCTCGATATGAGTAAAGTTCTATGTAAATATGTACAAATCGCTGACGTTTTTTCAAAACCGTCCATCGATCAGTTGCAAAACCACCTAATACGCCGTTTTACAAAAATGCCATTTGGTAACCCTGAACTCCAGGCATCGAGATTTATGCATACAAATTTATAAATCGTTATTAAAACAACAGATTTGTAAAATAATAGCTAGAGAAAATATCGCCTATCAAGGCAATGCCTTTAAAGAAAAACCGCTTTTTCGCTCTCCTGCAAAATTTGGGTGCCATAAGATAGGCGGTTTCGCAATTGGTCGATTGGCGGTTTTGTAAAAACATTGACGATATGTTTTCGCTCAACAAGCTTTTGTAATCAGTAGGGCACTTCTTGTGAGTCGAAACCTTTCAGGACTGCCTTGAACCGTTGAATTTTTCCATTCATTTGTTAACATATGTACAGGTATGTTGGCCATAACTGGACAAACGTTGATTTTAAAGTGCTCCAAAGCCATCCGAGTAGCCTCATAAAAAAGTCCAATAAGGCCAAGTCGGATGATCTCAGTGGCAAAATGAAATCCCCTCTACGGGAAATTACTTTTATGTCTGATAATTCTCTGTTGCAATGAACGGTATCCATGACACTGCGAATTATCATATGCCTTCAGTTGTTTTGTGACCTGAGCTTTGTATGAATGGAGGTGTACATATATCCAAATGCAAAACATACTATTCTGAGCCATAAGACAGTACCACGCTCATAAAACGACACGCAATCGACAAATTTGTTTCTTCGGCCACACTTAGTTTTGAAATCCTAACCAAGCATTTCTGGTGTTGTAGCTTTCAGCGCCCACGCAGATATAAAAATTATAGCATAATGGAGCGCTGATTGCCTGGAAAGCTTCTTGTCTTCAGATATATGTACAAACATATGTATGTATGTAAGACGGTTATATGCAACCCGCCCGCTGATCTACTCCACTCCCTTTTTAAGCAACCCTAACTGTCAGCGGGAGTAAGCTCGGGTGATCCGCAAAAAGCATCAGTCGGTAACAGTCGTAGCAGCAGTTGAGTTTCCCGTCGCAAACGCATTATCCACTTGTCATTTTTTAATTAATATTAACATTGTTACTTTAACTTCATCATTACATATAACGTAAAACTTACTTAATAAAGCCATATAGCAATAATCGCTATACTCTTACATTTGGGGGCTCGTGCCGGTCGAAACCGTGTTATATGTAGTGAGAAAAAGGAACCAACTCGCAGACAGTTTAAATTGAACAGNAATGGTGACTCCAATCCTCGCATATGTCAGTTTGTAGAATAGTACTCTCTTTTCTTGCATTGTTAGACGCAAATTTTTTACTCCACAGAGGAGGGTGTGTATCTTGGCTGCAACGAGTCGATATTTAGCGTTACGAAGCAGTTAGGGCGTGATAATATTATGTACGAATGTGAATATGTAATTTGTGCTAACAGAAAAAAAAAGAATTATCTAAACTACTTAGCATCACAATTTGTTAGTTAAACTGTCAAATGAACAGGCGCCACACACAATTCAGCCTAAGCATTTCGCATTCGCTGAATTTTTATTGACAGTAATTGTTTTTGTTGCTCTGCTATCCAGTGTTGCCAGAACTTTTTGGACGAACCGGCTAAAATGGCCAATAAAACCGGCTAAAATGTTTCAACTAAATTTTACATGTTTTATTTAAATAAATCACGAGTAAAACGACTATTTCTTGGAGAGAAGTTACAAATTCGAGTCGGAAAAAATTTTGCCAGCAAGAATTTGCAATTAGGAAAAACATATGATTAATTTAATATAATTAATTTAGTTAATTCCAATGATTTGAAAGGTACTCGGCAAAAAAACTGTATTCTTAATCGGAATGCAAACTCAACCAGAGTCGATAATGTAAACCCGACAAAGAAATTGAATCGTATGTTGAAGAAAGTCGAACTGACAAGATATATACACGTAGATCCTGTTTTTTGCCCCTCAGAAAGAATTTTAAAAATTCTATACAAATTTGTTTTGTTTGAAATGCAACCGTGGACACTAGCTGGCAGAAAAACTTGCAAATTTGCGTTCGTACAAAAAATTGCAAGTTTATCTACATGAGAGAGAATTTGGGAGCATTTTTTCTTACTATTTGATATTTTGAGTGATAATTCCCGCTGGATATTCGACGAACAAACCTATTGTCTTCCCTACAAGGCCTTTTCAGACTGGCCGATTCTCAATACACTCAAATAGAAACCAATACACATAAAAAACGCTGTAAAAATTTCCCTTAAATTTTAAGGCAGTAAAACAACGACCTTAAGTTAACATCAACCGAGGTCATATGTTGACAAGGGATGCAAAATCAAAGTTACATAAAAGAACAGGTCAGATTTTTCAGAAATCCCTTCAATTCTGATGTAAAATATGATGCTAAAAGACTGCAGATCTCCAATTTAGATGACCGGTCATATGACCGGCAGATGTCTCGTAGGATTCCCAGAGAGTTTTGCTTTATATAGAAATTTGTGCTCTTTTATTTTCATTTTGACTCACTTCAGTGTTGGTTCCTTTAATTCAAGTTGGCATTCTATTTTTGGAATTTGAATAAGTTCTCAGCAAAAATGTGTGTTTAAAAAAATACATGTGTACATAGTGCTTGAAAATATCAATTTTTCCATTACCTTAAACCTTTGGGAGTGGACAAAAATTATTTTTATTTATTTTTTATTTTTTTTTTATTTTACATGTAATATTTATTCTGTTTGTTGGCACTATATCCAAACACAAACGAATCTTAAGAGTCTTAACAGTGAAACAATTTCTTATTTTCTAAGTTTGCGAATAAAACATCACACTTAAAATTAAGACATTTATAGCAAACATTTTATGAAGAAAATCCCTTCTTCGTTTAAAATAAAAATAAGCGAAATCGGCCCAATTTCATTCAACCCTGCCTGACATGAAAATTTTCTCCACGATAAGGCTAGTAGCCATTTCTAACAGATTTTGGGTCGCTTAGTCAAAAATGGAAACATATATACATATTTGAAATTTAAGAAAACAAGGCAAATAGCAAAATCGGCTAAAAACGGCTATTTTTTTTCTGCAAAACGGCTAACAAATCGGCTGCCGGCTAAATCGAAATTTCTCCGGCTGTTTGCTATCGCAACCGGTTAAATCTAGCCGGAAAACGGCTAAAATGGCAACACTGCTGCTATCACTGCATCATCTACATACATATGTACATGCATACGAGTATACTGCAACATCGTTATCCAGCTGTTGCAATTGCTGTTGTGTTTTGGTGACGATATCAGCGTGGCGTGTTTATTAATTGACAATTTCTCGTAGATGTATGGAGGAGGTATATAAATATGTATGTACATATCTATATTATGCACTTGGTTTATTAATAAATATTCAGAGATACGTATGTACATATGTATATGTTTACATATTCATACATTCATACATAAATATGTTGTTACTGCGTTTTTTATGATGTCTCGCCGCCGTCATACAATTTCGCATGTTGTTGTTGTAAACACTTGCAATGATTGCATTTTTATTGAAATGTTTTGATTTGACTTTATTTTTTTGTCTGTTTTTTATTCGAATTCTGGCTTTGTTGCACGCGACTTTAATTGCGTAAATAATAAAATTTAAAATGTTGTTGTTATTCATAGAAAAATTGATTGGCATTCAAAAACTGCTGTTAAAATTTGTAAGTACATATGTAAAGAGAGAATTAGAATATTTAATAACCTATAGCAAATTTGATTTTTATTGTTTGTTTGTTTTGCGATGTAAAAATATTGTCAATAACAATTCATGCCCATTCGAAGCTGGGAGAGAGCAGGGAGTGACCAAAAATTGAACAGTTTTTTTTCCCAATACTTAAATATATCCTCGTTTAAAGTAGAAAACCGCGTAACTGACATTTGCTGCCAAAATTTGATTTGATTTGTCCTGAAATATACTAGCCATAAATGCGATTGCTTTATATAGTGATAGAACGATACGAGTTCCGAGTACAGAATATCGATACTTTTCATGAGTATTGAATTGTATCGAGAACTCGATACTTTTTCACAAGTACTGAGTAAGTATCGCGAATACCAAACGGTATCGACGGGTTAAAAACTTTTTCAAATGTTTTTTTTTTTTTTTTAATTACATAAAAAAATAATTGCAATGGAAATTCTTGCCTGACCTTCGAATAGGGTGGTCTTCGACTCGATAACTTGGCCATTCTCCAGTATAATGGAGCCTTCGTTAAATTCAAATCGAGCCCATTCTTGAAGAGAATTTTTTATTAAAAGAGAGCTAATCTTTCCTTTATAGAAAAGGGGTTTCACCAAATTCGTTTTTCGCTTTCTACATTTGCATTTCATTTTCAAAATAAAGTGATTTATAAATATATGAGTCAAACACTTATAAAAATTTGCATTTTAGAACTTTTAATAAGCTTTTTGCTACAAATATTTATTTTACGCTTGTAGATGTAAACTTATTGCAAGTTTATTTGAAAAAGTCCTTTAGAAATGCTTGCTAATCAGATTTCAACTATTCAAATCAGCGTCTATTCAATTTACAAATAGAAAGAGGTCATAAAAGCAAAGTATACTGATTTTTATTAACCTTTATCGTTTGCTTTAAAAATACTTGGAAGTTCGAGTATTATCGATACTTTTTTGCAAATATGAGTACTAGCATCGGTTCTTCTTTAGAGTATTCTGTATGAGTACTAGTATCGATACTCTTATAAAAAGTTCTATCACTAGCTTTATAAAAAAGAGAACCATTTTAAAATATAGTGTTTTTATTCTCTAGAAAATAATTGATGCAACCTCACATACGCGGTTTTGTACTTTAAACGACAGTATGTATGTATAAAATAGACTGAAGCTCCCATTCGTTCCATTAATAATAACTAGAGTGCCAGCTACTGTCGAAATTCGACAGTTTTTCTAGTTTTAGAAGCCTTGGAGAGGTTTTCTAACTTAACACGTAGCAAACTTTATACGATACAAATCAACTACCCGGAAAATCTTCTGCTAAAACGTAACTAATTTTTTTTTATCTGAGAAGGTCTTTGGAGGACTTCGGCAGGACTTGGAATCGACCCGATACATTCTAGATTATGGATAAATTTCAATGATTTGATACAAATAGATAGCTCGATGGATTTCAAGAATACAAAGATTCGATAATTCAACAAAATTCGTTAACTCGACTAATTTCGATAACTGTGAAATTCGATGGCTCGATAAATTTTGATAACTCAAAAATGTAAAAACTTTGGATACCTTTATAAATTTTTACTTTTGAATTCTCCACATTTTTCGAAAACTATCGTAACATTTTGATAACTCGTTACACTCTGTTAGGACGATTAAATTCGATAGGCAGTGATAAATCGATATGCTTATATAACCTTGAAATTTCGATAAATCGATATATTTTGCAAATTCCATAAATTCGATAAATTGCAATAACCTTTATGGCTGATTTTATTTCGATACCTATCGGAAAATTTCAGCTCTGTTAACCTATTTCTTATGTATTTTTCATTGTCTCCATTTTCGCCTTTATCTCAATTTTCGCCTTTTTCTTAATTTTTGCCTTTTTTTTTGTCTTCATCGTTATCACTTGTTTCTTCATCTTCATATTTATCTTTATTTCAAAGTTTAACTTCAAATACGAAGTAAAAGAAAATGCGAAAGGCTTGAATTGAACAGGTTGCAAAAACAACCATTAACAAATATGGAAATTTTTAAACGACGATTTTCAACCAATTTCGAAACTACAAAAACTCTCCTCATCTACAGAAAATTACTTTCCAACGGTGATTCTGGTTTTGAAATCGGTTACTTTACCGTGGTCTTCATCTTTGTTTTTATCTTTCACATCACCATGTCATGCCATACGATGTCAAGTCATGTGATGTCATGCCATATAATGTGATGTCATATCATATAATGTCATGTCACGTGATATCGTGTGATGTGATATCATATTATGTGATGCAATATCATGTGATGTCTCTTCATATCATGTGATAAAATGTGATGTGATGTCATGTAATGTGATCACATTGAATGTTCCGATTAGTGTATCGATAACCCTGTTGATAACTGTGTTGATAAAAATACCGATAACAATATCCATACACATATAGAAAAATACAACGATTGTAAAATCGAATAATTCAGCGATAAATATTACAATCATAAGTATCGATTATTGTACATATCGTTAACAATATAAATGACNCTGTTAACCTATTTCTTATGTATTTTTCATTGTCTCCATTTTCGCCTTTATCTCAATTTTCGCCTTTTTCTTAATTTTTGCCTTTTTTTTTGTCTTCATCGTTATCACTTGTTTCTTCATCTTCATATTTATCTTTATTTCAAAGTTTAACTTCAAATACGAAGTAAAAGAAAATGCGAAAGGCTTGAATTGAACAGGTTGCAAAAACAACCATTAACAAATATGGAAATTTTTAAACGACGATTTTCAACCAATTTCGAAACTACAAAAACTCTCCTCATCTACAGAAAATTACTTTCCAACGGTGATTCTGGTTTTGAAATCGGTTACTTTACCGTGGTCTTCATCTTTGTTTTTATCTTTCACATCACCATGTCATGCCATACGATGTCAAGTCATGTGATGTCATGCCATATAATGTGATGTCATATCATATAATGTCATGTCACGTGATATCGTGTGATGTGATATCATATTATGTGATGCAATATCATGTGATGTCTCTTCATATCATGTGATAAAATGTGATGTGATGTCATGTAATGTGATCACATTGAATGTTCCGATTAGTGTATCGATAACCCTGTTGATAACTGTGTTGATAAAAATACCGATAACAATATCCATACACATATAGAAAAATACAACGATTGTAAAATCGAATAATTCAGCGATAAATATTACAATCATAAGTATCGATTATTGTACATATCGTTAACAATATAAATGACTAAATCGATAACAAAATCAATTATTTAATCGATTATTATACCGATAACAGTATCCGTTATTGTATCGATAACTATACCGATTATTATATTGATTATTATATCGATTACAATAGCAGTTATTTAATTAATAACAGTATCTATAACAATATCGATTATTTTATCGATAGCAATATCGATTATTATATTGATAAAAATATCGAGTTTTATATCGATAATAATATCGATCTTCATCCTCATCCTTTTCTTCATATTTATCTTTATTTTTGCATATTCCTCTCNCCTTTTTCTTAATTTTTGCCTTTTTTTTTGTCTTCATCGTTATCACTTGTTTCTTCATCTTCATATTTATCTTTATTTCAAAGTTTAACTTCAAATACGAAGTAAAAGAAAATGCGAAAGGCTTGAATTGAACAGGTTGCAAAAACAACCATTAACAAATATGGAAATTTTTAAACGACGATTTTCAACCAATTTCGAAACTACAAAAACTCTCCTCATCTACAGAAAATTACTTTCCAACGGTGATTCTGGTTTTGAAATCGGTTACTTTACCGTGGTCTTCATCTTTGTTTTTATCTTTCACATCACCATGTCATGCCATACGATGTCAAGTCATGTGATGTCATGCCATATAATGTGATGTCATATCATATAATGTCATGTCACGTGATATCGTGTGATGTGATATCATATTATGTGATGCAATATCATGTGATGTCTCTTCATATCATGTGATAAAATGTGATGTGATGTCATGTAATGTGATCACATTGAATGTTCCGATTAGTGTATCGATAACCCTGTTGATAACTGTGTTGATAAAAATACCGATAACAATATCCATACACATATAGAAAAATACAACGATTGTAAAATCGAATAATTCAGCGATAAATATTACAATCATAAGTATCGATTATTGTACATATCGTTAACAATATAAATGACTAAATCGATAACAAAATCAATTATTTAATCGATTATTATACCGATAACAGTATCCGTTATTGTATCGATAACTATACCGATTATTATATTGATTATTATATCGATTACAATAGCAGTTATTTAATTAATAACAGTATCTATAACAATATCGATTATTTTATCGATAGCAATATCGATTATTATATTGATAAAAATATCGAGTTTTATATCGATAATAATATCGATCTTCATCCTCATCCTTTTCTTCATATTTATCTTTATTTTTGCATATTCCTCTCCAACTTTACCTTAAACTGTTTAAATTTACTTTGATCTTCGTTTTTGCCATGTACCTCTAGGTATCTATGTTTTTGTTTTTATTCTCAAACCGCTAAACCGCTGAGAACCATTTCCATGTGCATTGTTCCCCTTGAATTTGACAATTTACTCCCAACCAACCAACTGCCGCTAAAGAAGTTTCACTTCATAAATTCAAGTAATGCTCTTACCCTTTCAGTTACCCTAATTCTTAATCCTTAATTCTGTCATTGTCTCCATTTTCGTCTTTATCTTCACTTCTGGCTTCTTTTTTTTTGACTTCATCGTTATCATTTATTTCTTCATGTTCATATTTATCTTTATTTCAAAGCTTAATTTCAAATGTGTAGTGAAACAACAGGCGAAACATGTCAAATTGAACATGTTGCAGCAACATCTTTACACAATTCGAAAATGTTTAAACGACGGTTTTGACGTAATTTTCAACCAATTGTGAAACCATAAAAACTCTGCTCATCTACGGAATGAAATGCCTTTCCAACAGTGTTCTTGGTTTTAAAATCGGTTCAGTAGAATCGCCAAACGAACGGAGACAAAATTTATGTTAGGGTATTAATATATAGATAATAGATTGGCGCTTACACATATGTTAGTGTTTGGCCGAGCTTCTCCCCCGATTTGTGGCATGCGCCTTGATGTTGTCACACAAAGCGGAGGGACCTACAGTTTAACGCCGACTCCGAACGGCAATTGTATTTTTATGAGAAGCTGTTTTTCATGGCAGAAATACACTCGGAGGTTTGCCATTGCCTGCCGAGGGACGAACGCTGTTAAGGAAAAACCTTTTTTCTATATTTTTGCGATGTTGCCTTGACCAGGGCTTGAACCCAGGCGTTGCGGAGTGGAGGCGCGCACTGCGTACCACTACACCACAGCGGCCATTCCGTTGCAAAAAAATATTGCAGTTTTCAATCATAAATGTCCTGATTTTTTTTTTTTAATGAGGCTTGCGCACGATAAAATTAGTGCTCGAAATAATGCTAATTACTTTTAAATTACTTAATGAATTAAAAAGAAAAACACATTTTATTAACAGAAATCCAGTTTATGTTTACATTTGTTGCAAATACATAATTTGCCCATTACTGTTTTTTTTTATAAACAATTCAACTTTTTCCGAAATACCCTCCATTAGTCCTTTTATGGTGTATCCAGCAATTTTTTTAACCGGAAAAAAGCAGTTTTTTTGTAAAAATTTTATTTGGTTTTAGCAACCTGTAGGGGTACAACCTTACCAGAGCCAAATACCTTTCAATAGGTCTGAGCTTAGAGTAATGAGGTGGATTTGCATGTCTGGGTACAAATGCTATCTTATTTTTTGCATACCAATTAATTGCTGATTTGCTATAATGGCATGAAGTCAAACTAGGCCAAAAAACTGTGAAGATTTCATGCTGCCTTTTAAATGGCAAACGTCTTTTTTGTAAGCGCTGCTGGATATATGTACATATACATAATTTCGTGTTAATCGTCCAAGATGTAACAAACGAACTGCACCGCATGTCACAGCTATATATTTTTTTGCGTATTGTACTCCTATCGGACATTTACGCAACGTGGTATATCAAGCTCTTCGGTTCTTACGGTGAGAATGGGTTCCCTCCCATATTGTTGAATAACTGTGCATCGTACCTTTCTCTTCCACTGTCAATAATATTTAACAACTCACTGTCCTATGGAGAATTTTTACAATAACGGAAAATATCTGTTATTATTCCCATTCTTAAGTCACGGAACAAATCTGAAATTTCAAAACTACAGTCTCAAACTATCTGCAAACTATCATGCATATCCAAAAAAAAAACTTGAATTTTGCGAAAGCGTTTGACATTAGTTTGGTTGATCACAGGGTCTTACTCGATAAACTAAATCAGCTGGGACCCCCATTCGAACTTTTTCGAGCAGTTCACCTCTTATCTGATCGATATAACTCAGTTTGTCTTAGCACAAAGTCGGATGTTATATATGCCACCTCAGGCGTGCCTCAAGGCAGTCACTTAGGCCCACTTCTGTTTTGGATTTTTGTCAATGATATCCCTGAAGTCATCAAAGAATCGTCTTATCTAATGCATGCAGATGATCTGAAAATCTTATGAAGCATAAAATTGATATCAGACTCCGTTAAACTCCAGGAGGATTTACAAGGTTACAGACCTGGTGTGAAAGTTATTCGTTACTTCGTAACGCCTCCAAATGCCAACGGTTATGTCATTCAGTAGACGCATGGACATAATATACTATCGATATACGATTGGCAATTCTGATATATCACAAATTTACGAAAAAAAAGGTTTGGATGTTATATTGAACCACAAGATTTGTTTTTTCAAGCACACTGAGTTTATGATTGCCAAATCTAGCTCGATTCTTGGGTTTGTGATAAGAAATTCAATGAATTCCATGATCTGTTTTGCCTCAAAAATCTATACTTTTCCTTTGTTAGTTCCAACCTTGAGTACTGTAGTATAATCTGGGATCCTCACTAAAGCGAATTTTCCTTAAGAATCGAAAAAAAAATCAGAAACGATTCACCAGGTTTGCTATTCATCGCCTGAATTGGAATTATAAAGTACCTGAGTTTAGAAGCAGGTGCCTCTTACTCGGGCTGCCAACATTTGAAACGCGTAGGAAATTCTATTCCATAATATTTATAAGATACATAGTGACAGACCGTATTAACTACTTTTGATTGCCCCACCGGGATCTAAGGTCCTCTTATACATTTCGTATTCCCTATCGCAGGACCAACTACTCTTTAAATAAATCGCACAACCGTCTTAGGCACTCGAATGAGATATGTAGTCAGTTGGACTTTATCTCGGAAAGTAGGAATAGTTTTAAGAATAAATTAACTGCACTACGACATACTTATTATTGCTTCTAATTAAATCTAACTAAAATCACTAACTTGGTTTTAGTAATCTATGTGCGTACAACTAATTGATGAAAAAGAGAATAAATAAATACATTTTCGGCAAAAAAAAAATCCACCCGGGCTGCCAAAAGCCGCCAAGTATATACTGAAGAATTCGTAAATTCCTATGAAATAACGGTAAAGACCATTTGGAACTTTCGGGACCTTGTATTAACTTTAGCTCTTCCTACTTTTTAACTTTTCTTACGAAAGCCTCAGAGCATTCTACTTTATCCGCTACTTTTCTTCACGATATAATTGGAGTTTTTTCAAAGGTGCTAAATTTTCTTGGCTAAATTAGGGTTCTTTAAACCTATTGCTTTGACACTTGCTTTTTTCTTATTAAAAGTTAGACGTTAGTCGTTGTAGCGATGGTTTTGAAAATTAAATTTGCATTTTCCTTAAGAAATCGAACAATTCCTTCACGAACTTTTATTTCTTTACATATTTCGGAAGAAAAACTTATCACTGACGTATACATAGGTCCGAGAGTGATAATTTTAGAGCTTTTACCAACTGAAGATTTGTTCATTTTTGTTCCCACAAAATGGGAAAGTATACCGAGGTAACTAGAGGATGACTGGTATCCAAAGTCCGCATACTAGGAATCGGGCATCCCTCGAGCTACGCTGTTCCACCTTAAATTTGGGACAATTTGTTATTTACCGCATTTGTGCACTTGTCCGTAGGATCAAATAAACTCCCGCTTCTTTCTTTATCGGATCAATGACTTTTTAGTTTACAAACCTCAGACATTTCCTTTATTTACATACATGCATACATAAAACCTATCGAATTTATGAGTTTACTACGTAATTAGTATATTCATCGAGTTTACGTGATGTCACTGCCTGAAATCTATGTATGTAGGTGAACTGCAGAACCATTGCGACATTTATTCTATCATATAAAAATCACGTACATACATATATACCTTACGTATGTAACAGCGACCTAAAAAACGATAATCAGGGTAATTGAAGGTATGTCGTCACATTATGTGTTATTAAATGATTCAGTATACGAGTTAATAATTCTGTATTTCATTGTTAAAAAAAGGTAAAGTAAATAGGTAACGGGTGACTCGGTTATGAAAACATATGTATATTTATATACATTAATACCCAGCAAGAAAATTAAAGCCTTTGTCTTTTGTACTAAAAGATTCAGAACTTTTGAAACTAGTTTAAAGCAATATCTCGTGCTTATGAATAGGAAAGACCTTTTTCTTTTTTTGATTCAGGTTTTCAGTTTTAGTTGAAACGGTTTTTCAGTGTTTTATTCTTCATTCCTTCACTGCACTTCAGTCTGTTATATCTACTGAATGCTATGGAATTATGCTGTTAAATACTTCTGAAGATCTTACCACAAATTATATCTCCGGACATGTTCAATGTTTGTGGCAAATTTTAAGTAACTATCTTTCGTAGATAGTCTTCATATCTACCTACGAACATACATAATTTTACAGGGCAGTTCTGGCAACTGTCTTTAAAATCACTACAGACTTTCGAATGGCGAAGGTCTTCGTTAGACAGTTGTCAATTCTGGCAGCCATTTTGAAAGCTCTATTTTGTCTTGCGAAAGACGTTTTTAAAGATCTGCTAAGGAGAAGGTCTTAGCGCTAATCTGTCTGCCTTTTAGCAATACGTTTTTTTAATTAAAGTACATTAAAAAAATATATATTTTTCTTTTAAAACAGTAAAAAATTTATAAAATATATAAATAAAAAAATAATAATTAAAAAATGAAAAACTAAAAAAAATAAAATAAATTGCTAAAAATTAAATTAGATTAAACAAATATTTTTCTTTTGCAAGCAATAAAATCTAAAAATTAGAAGAAAATTAGCTTTAAAAGGGAAATTAATTTAATTAAAAAAATAATAAAATACGTTCATAAAAATTAAATGAAAGAAAAATAGATTTTGCTTTTTGAAACATTGAAATTTAAAAATTAAATTAGAAAAATAGAAAAATAGATACATAAATAAGTTCCTAAAAGTTAAATGAAATGAAAAAAGTATTTTTCTTAAAATTAAATGAAATTATAAAATTAAAAAGAAAGATTCAAATTAAAAGAGAACTAAAAATCATGTAATACACAAGATAAGTTTATAAAAATTTAACGAAATTTAAAACAATATATATTATTCTTTTTAAAACAATAAAATCCAAAATTTAAAAGAAAATTAAAGAAAAAAACAAATTAGTTATAAAACGAAAAAATCCGCTGACCGACGATTCGAACCTCGGCTCTTTCGAATGGCACACTCGGCCACCCTAAAGTTTCACTCTAAAAAGTTTACAAGAGGGCCATAATAAACAAAATTTTTCAAACTATCTTGTCTACTGTTTTTCAATTACCTTACAACCGACTTCCAACTAACTTACCCGAAGTTGTCCTGTTAGTTTCATATCAATGCGAATGGTTATATTTTATATAACATAATCAAATCGTTTACTCACATTAAGGCAGCCATGTCTCTGCAGCCATTTCAAGTTAATATTTCCTTAGATATCTTACTCTTTTTTCAACGAATGTTTTTTCTGAGTGTAAAACGATATTTTATTAAACTTATAATTAATTTATTATGGCTTTTAAAAAAGGTGGCAACTTTCTAAAGAATTATCCTATATATTAGTCCAGATTATAACCTATCTGCGTGCCAAATTTCATTAAAGTTCATCCACCCGTTTTACCATGAAAGAGGAGCAACATACTCACACACTCACAACCTTTCACTTTTATAATTTAACTAGTAGGCTTGTAAAATTTCTTTCCATCCATAGAAAATGCTGATCATGTTAAATTATATACATAGCTCTTATTTTCCCTCCCGGGTATTTTAGAACGACTTTCGTTTCTGCAGAACAGACAAATTTAGTGCGAATAAAATAACTGTTTTTGCTTTTTTAACTGTCTCTTTTTTGCTCTTTTGCTTGGTTGTTTGTATTATTGCTGCTGGTTGTTGTGGTGACACATTTGTGGTTTATAAGGCGATACATCTCACCTGACTAATACTGGCTTTGGTGAAAAAGGCAGAGGAATGTGGGTGTTCTCTTTTACACTTTGTGACTTTAATTGACGTACTGATTTTGTGCGGTTTTGTTTATGTCCCCTTTATTGGGGATTTTCTGCAAAATAAATGTGTTTCTTTTTTCATAAAAAATATGCTTATATTTGAAAATATGGTTTGGCATTCTTTTTTTGCATAAAATAATGCTGATATTATTCCACTTACATCAAAACGTAGGAAAAAGTTATCAGCAACAGAGTTTTTTACTTGGCTAGAAAATAAATTTAAGTTCGAGGATAATGATCTTGCACTTAAGGCCGGGCAAAGACGGAACATGTTTTGTTTATTTTCTACTTCTTCTACGTTCTTGCTAGTACGCCAATGATCCGCCCTGTCCACGCCTACAGGGCGTACGTTACGTTACAGTACGTTTCCACGACATTCATATCGGGCAATTTCGATTGTCAATTTCAATTTGAAATTTTAAATATTCACACGACAAACGTCATTTTCAAAACCAATTTTAATCACAGTTATTTACCAAATAAATAATTTTTTAGGCATATAAATCATTCAAAGATATAAAACCTCCAAATTTATTTATTTTTTTCCCAATTTCACCCAAATTGAGACTCAAACACAATTTCAATTGAAATTTTTTTCTATGGCCGAATTGAGAAACACATCACAATTTCAAGCTGGTATTGAGAATGGAGCCCAAATTGAAAAATTTGGTGCTCGTGGAAACTTACTATAGGACAAATGAAAGAAAAGCTATTTTGAGAAAGCACTTGCATATCATTTAGTTCGCGACCCTCCAACAGTCGCAATGGACGAGTGAGCAAAGCACTGGTGTGCCTTTCGAGAGATCCGGGTTTGAAAGCTAGCTCAGCTTATTTTTTAAAATCTGGCAACTCTCTAATCCACTCATGTATATTTTGACACATGAATATTTTATAGCAATAAACCTCACTTTCTTTTCTTACTCTAAAACTGCGTGAAGGTTCTACTTTCATTTTTTTTTACTTTAATTTTTTCTTTTTTTAATATAGCTTGTTTTATTTAATTTTTTATTTTTTTAAGACTTGATTGTTTTCAAAGGAAAAAAATATTTTTTAATATCATAAAATTTTTAGTCGCGTATTTTATTTTCTATTTTGTAATTAAATATTTTGCTCATTTTCGTTGTTGGTGTTTCCGACAGGGTAGGAGTGTGATGTAATGTGGAACGATTTTCCGTCATCCCTTGTCAAATTTGGTTTGGAGACAAACCGGTTTCGGCGTTGTGCCATCTTCAGTGTCATTTTTCGTTCTTTTGCATTTTTTAAGAAAAATATATATTTTGAAGATCTTATTTTATTTTATATCGTATTTTTAAAATCCAATTTCCTTTTCTTTAAATTTTTAGATTTTCCTTTAGAAATTAATTTTTTTTTCAATTTCATTAAATTTTCGAGAACATACTATTTTCTTTTTTATTTAACCTAATTTAATTTTCTTTAGGTTTTTATACTTTTTTTTTTAAAGAAAATCTTATTTCTTTATTTCATTTAATTTTTAAAATATTTTTTTTTGCTTTATTTTCATTTTTTTTTCTTTTTAAAATTCCTTTTTTTATATATTAGTTTTGTATTTGTATTTGTATTTATTTGATGTTTTTTTCCCAGCACAACAATTTAACGAAATTATTTTACAGTGCCAGTCAAGATAAAATAAAGTAAGTAAATCTTACAGATTGATATTATAATCTTAAATTGCATATATAACTAAGTCTATGAACTAAGAATAGAATTTATGTAATATTGAAGTAAGCAAAATTTGGGGAAATTAATAATTAGGTTTGAAGAATAACAATAAAAGGAAAATAAAAGAAAACAGGACGAAGAAAAAAAAAATATTAATTTCAATAACTTCTAAATTACTATAGTAAGAGATTAATTCTTTTTTAAAATGCAGTGCATTACTTAATAGCCTTAGTCTAGTCGGAAGTGAGTTCCAAAGACGTATGGAGATGATGAAAAATTGACGTTCAGATGTTAGAGTTCGATATTTCGTGAGTGTTAGAAGTACTGACCTCGATGACTGAAGAAAATGGAGCCTTCTATAAAGATAAAAGGGTTCTTTTGTATATATTATTTTATGTGGAGTCGATAGCGTTTTAACCTTTAACAAGTTGTCAAAAGAAATATTAAGCAACCTTTCAGCATGTGCTGATACGTGGTCAAGTCTGTTTAGCCCATATACATATCTAGCAATGTTGTTATAGACAACATTTAGCTTCTTTTTATACACATAGTCACAATTTGCATAAATCTCACAGCCATAAAGCAGCGTAGGTATTAAGTACGCTTTCGCGAAAAGTAGTCTTATGTTTAACGGAGTGAAGTACTGTGTTAACCAGAGTGTACGAAGCATTCCATACACTTCTCCTACCGTACTAAAAATTTGATCTTTCCATGTCAAAGTTTTGTTAATGACTACACCAAGATTTTTTACCGAGTCAACATATTCTATAACTGAGTTGTCAAAGATAAGATTATCTAGGCCATTTGTATTGAATGACCTTCTATGAATGACGATACATTTTGACTTGTTAGGGTTTAGGCATAAGCCATTCACAGAAGCCCATTCACCTACATGAGCCAAGTCATTATGCAGGTTACTAATACACACACCAGTACTATCAGAAGGACAGCATTCATACAATTGAACATCATCCGCATAAATGTGGACATTACAATATTTTAAAACATTTGGTAAGTCAGTTATATACAAAACAATTAACAGATGACCCAGGATTGAGCCTTGAGGGACGCCACTTACTACAGGTAGGAAGTCAGAAATTCTGCTGCCAATGCTTACTGCCTGAGTTCTTTCGCCATGGTATGATCTAATGAGAGCGGTTGCATGACTAGAGAAGCAAAATAAGTTCTCCAGCTTCTTACATAGCAAGACATGGCCAACAGAATCAAAGGCCTTTGAATGGTCAAGAAGCGCTAGAAAAGCAATTTGTTTTTCATCAATTCGTTCTCGAATGGCTTCTATCACGACTAAAAGTGCCGTTGTGCAACTTCTCTTTGGCCTGAAACCGGACTGATGATCTGTCAGGAGTTTGTTATCTTGCACATACGAAATTATTTGCCCATGTAAATTACGCTCAACGACTTTAGATAAGAAAGGCAGTATGGCTATAGGCCTGTAATCATTATTTTGCTTGTGAACTGGCATCACCTTGGCAGCTTTCCAGCATTTAGGGAAAATACAAGTCGTCAGAATTGAGTTGACCAAATAGGTTACGTGCGGCAGAATTTTGGGTAGAATGATTTTTAGGAAATTGGCATAAATCCCGTCGAACCCTACCGCATTAGACTTCACAGAAATTATTGCTTGCACGACATCACAATCGTGGCCACAGACAAACTCAAAAGGACAGGTAACAACATCTACACGAACACAGTAATTGTCAAGACATATATTGCGTGCCGATTTCGGCAGTCCAACAAAGCTTTTATTTATTTCATTAACATTTTCACCGAGAGAGAAAGGGGGGCATAATTTAGATTTACCAATACCAATCTCTTTAATCTTATTCCAAGTTTGTCTTGTGTTTAGAGCAGAGCTAAACTTTTCTTTGTAGAAAGCGCAAGTCAATTAGGTGTTTTAAGCTGGCATTGAACCAAGGCCTATTTACTGTTTAAAACAGAAAAAAATTGTTAACTTTAATTAAAATTTTTAAAAAACTTTTTGCCAAAAGACGAACAGAATAACTCTAAAAGCTCCCCGTCGGCAAATCTTTTAAATAGACTTTCGAAAAGCAGTAAATTGCGTTGAAGATAGTTGCCAGAATTAACAAATGTCTTAAGAAAGCCTTGCATTTTCCTGTTAAAATAAAACCAGATAATCTCGGAGGTAGTCAAACCTGCAACGAAAGGTAGTTCCAGCGTTCGTTGGCTAGTGTAACAGTAGTGTGATCTCTTGCAAAAGGTGGCCCTTGGCATGTATATCTACCGTGTCATCTCCCTTGAAAAAATGTGGCTGGTTGCACCTTTCCTTTTCTTTTCACCAGTTTTGCAATTTCACATTATGTCTTAGTCTTTAAGTGTCCGCCGCCAGGATCGATTTATGATATTTGCAATTTCTCTTTCCAGAACTTTGGGCGATATGAACTTCAATTCTTTATGGATATTGTCTTTGAGGGCTTCAAGAGTCAAAGGCTTGTTAACATAGACTAATGACTTCACGAAACGGTTAAATCAGGTGACCTTGTCGGAAAGTCGGTTGTGGCTCGTGAAGTATGCATTGCAGTTCCACGCTGTTGGAGCCACATGTTGTGCAGTCCGCATTCATCCATTTGAGGAAGGAAAAATTGACCGGAAATTGAGCATGGCTCTGTAGTGATCGCCATCGCAGTCGCCGTTTGGCTCGCGGCATTTCTCAAAAACTAAGTTCCGATGCCGCCTCCAGTAAGCAGTACCCCATGCAGTAACTTTGATCAATAGCGGCTCTTCGCGAATTGTACGCGGATTTTCGGTGGAGCAGTGGCAGAGATGGACATAGGCCTCGCCGCTCATGATGCCTTTTGATGAAAAGTTTTCTTCCACATGGTTGCTTGTACTTGGTAAGAGAAAATCTTAAGGTCGTTCACCCAAAAACTCTTTGTAAAGTTCGCCGATTGATGGGCAATTGCGTGGCATTCATTATGGTATTCTGCATTGTCAACATATGTGTGAGTCTTAAGCTTTCAGTGTTGTCTATCTGAAAATATGAGGTCTTTTTTTCTACACATATGTATGTTGGGCTTTGACCGATTCTCCGTGGCCGACGTGCCTTGTATAGCAGTGAGGCCAGATGTCCCCTTGATCCATGGGCGGGTTTCTTACTGCTGCAATAAAAGCCACATTTCGAGCAATTAAATGCACAGACCAAATACTTGATTAAAAAATGTTGTATTAAAGAAATTGAATTTTATTTAGCACAACTGCATTGTTTTTCGTTTTTAATATTTTCTCCTTAAGCCTTGGTTTACTGAGCACTTGTCTCTTGTAAACAAAAACAGTTTTTAATTACACATAACATACATACGTGCATACATACACTATAGTGTTGTATTTTTTTATTTTCTGCTCCACTTTACATTTGCATTTTACTTTTGTTTACTCATTACTTAATTTTCTGTATTTATCTTTCTTAAAACACAATCCCTTTAAGTTTATTGACTTTTGACACATTAAAAGTGCTCTATATAAATATTTCTATATAAACACTGCTGCTCGCGCTTTACTGATTTTGCTTTCATTTAAATATAATACAAATTTATATATGTATGCATAAATTTATATTTAGCTCACGATATAAATGAACGGCTTTGAATGCTTAATTATTTTATGTTGGATATTTGAAATTCCTACATTCTTTCACGAGTAACATTTTCCGGTTGGATAGTACATAGTACTTAACTATACACATCTATTTATTTATTTACAGCTGATATTTGGTATTTTATTAAATAATGACGTACGTAGTATACCGGCAAGTACCTTGCAGAAAAAAAAATATCAATGGATTAAAATAACCAACTTATAGTTAGCTTTTTTTGCGGGATTTCAATAAATAACTAACTTTTAATTAGGTATGACAAATCGAACTTGAAATTAGTTGTAAAGTCGTGCCGGAGTCATGCAGTCATGCAGACGTTATCAGGAGTTTGTTTTCTTTACAAGCTTCCATTTAAATATTCTCCTTAATACAAAAACTACTTTCAGTAAACTGGTGAAACGAACGAACTCAATGAGGTACAACCAAACTCGCTATCGTCTATCCGTGCTAGCTAACTTTGTTCTTGCTTTCACATGCAAAATTCTTCTTTAAGCGACCGGAACTCAAACATAGCGAGCGAGAAGTGGCGAATCGATGACGGCTATTATTATATTGATGTATCGTCGGATGTGGGACCACTTACAAAAGAACATGTAACCAAATAAGAAAATATATAATGTTAAATAAAAAAAATATAAAAAATAGAAAAAGGAATTTTTATTGATAGCTTTTGTCCCAAAGTAGTAAGCTACAAGTTAGTTTACATCTAATGCAGAAGAAACCGGGGATCACTATTTTGCGACCATCGCCCGTCAAAAGTAGCCAGTTACGCCCAAAGGAAATAGTTAATAAATAGTTACCACTAGTCGACTGCTAGTTAGGTAATAGTTAGCTACAAACTAGTCCCATTTCCTGCAGGGTATGTATGTAAGTACGTGACGTATATATATGTGTGTGTATTAATGATGCAATAGCCATGACGTTTGGAACACATAGGTTTGCATATGCATATCTGTGATATTGCGGATATTCGCATTCGCATTTTCTTCTATTTCTCTTATTTGGCGCTGTAACCGCCTAAGAGGTTTTGGCCGAGTTCAACAAAGCACGCCAGTCGTATCTTTTATGTGCCAACTGACGCCAATTGGAAATGCCAAGTGAAGCCAAGTCCTTGTCAAAGTTTAAACTTAATACAATAAAATAAAACAATATGGCTGTCAAATAGAATGCCTAAAAAACGATTTATTTCGGAAACACTTTGCAGTTGTCACCAGTTCAAAAAGATAAAATCAATTTGGTTAAATAGTTAAATAAAAATAAAATGAGTTTAAAACAAGGAAAGGTTTAAGAAAGCTGCATTTCGAAACTATTTTTGTTAGAAAATTCAAAAGAATGTTACAAAATTTAATATTAATTTAATTAACGAGCTAAATAAAATATTTGCATATGGGTATCAAATGAGATGGTTTTAAGAAAGCTTTGTTATGAAAACATGTTTGAAAAAGTTGCCACCTGTTCAAAGTGACAAAATAAATTGCATTGACAGAAATGAAACTCTTTCCTATGTGTTTAAAACGGTAGAAGCTTAAAAAAATATTTTTAAACAAACGGGGTTGCCACCTTTAAATTTTTTTTTATCAATTTCATTAACAATTTAAATTAAATATTTCTATATGGGTATCGAAGAAGAGAGATTTAAGAAAGCTTCATTTCGAATGTATTTTCGAATAGGTTTGCCACCTGTTTAGAAATTAAATTTCACCTTAATTAACGAAACGCGCTTAATGAACTTTGTTAATTTGAGTATCAACAAGTAAGAAAGTCTAAGTTCGGGCGGAACCGAACATTAAATACCCGGCGAAAGTATTAAATATATGTTTTCCACCTTTCCGAAAGCTATCGCTACATGATAAGCCGGGGTGTATAAATTTAAGGTAAATTTGCGTCCTTAAATTTCGAAGCATTTCTGGAATTTATATAAAAAGCGGCCGTAATTTTAGTCCGATTTCAATAATTTTCAACATTTTGCTTATATGTGGCAAGCACAATAAAAATACCGAGTTTGGTACAAATTGGTAGAACGGTTACCGATATACATATATGTGATCATAAAAGGGCGGTGCCACGCCCATTTTCCAAAATTTTACCATAAACGTATTTCCTGGTAAAGAATTGTTGCAAGCGTCAATTTTGAATAAATTAGCTTTAATATTTACTGATTTATCGAAGATTCCAAATTTCTCTAAATTACCCTTATATGGACTGTGGGCGTGGTTATTGTCCGATTTTAAAATTTTTGGCCATTTAGTATGCTGTACCAAGGCCAACAACTGTGCCAAGTTTGGAAGAAATTGGTGCAGCGGTTACCAAGATATACACATGTAACCATAAGTGGGCGTGGCTACGCCCATTTTCCAAAAATTTATAATATTCTTATTTTTCGTCTAAAAATTATTGTAAATATCAATTTTGAGTGCATTATCTTCAGTAGTTACTAAAATATCGCAGTTTTCGTATTTCTGGAAATTACCGTTATATGGGAAGTGGGCGTGGTTACAGTCTGATTTCGCCCATTTTCAATACCAACCAACCTTGGATTAACGAAAACCTACATACCAAATTTCGTTGAGATATCTCAATTTTTGCTTGAGTTATCGTGTACACGGACGGACGGACAGACGGACTGACAGACGGACATGGCTTAATCGATTTCTCTATTCATTCTGAGCATTTATGTATACATTTGTCTATATCTATCTCGATTCGTTTTGGCTGTTACAAACAACCGTTATGTGAACAAAATTAATATACCTTTGTGCACAAGTGCAGATATTTTAGAAAGCTTTATTTGGAAATTATTTTTTTACAGGGTTGCCACTTACTTAGAAATTCCACACTAATTTAATTAATAAGTAATGAGAGAGGCTTAATAAAGCTTTGAAACGAAATCCGACCATGTTTGTGTAACTATAATGTTTTTTGAGATATTCAAAATATAAACTTTATTTGTTTCCTTTGGAAGAACTTCGTTCTATGATAAAAGAGAAGTTGTGACCAAAATTTATGCAAATTAAAAATTGTCGATTCCAAGCATTGGTCGCTTTGACATGGATTGACCCATATGAATATACATACTATAACTGTAAGTAGATATACGAGTACATACTATGCAACAAGCATTCGTTAACAAACACTTTCAGTTTTACTGCATAATTTACAATTCCGATATGAGACGTCATAATGACTGTAAGTACTATGTATGTATGTATGTATGTATGTATGTATGTAAATACAAACAGTGCAAAAAGCGAACTGCAACAATACCGCATTGAATTGTGACGATGTTGGATGCCAATTACGGTCGTTGAATTGATCTGTAGTTGAACAATGAAGAGACCATCTACCTACAGACCGGCTAAATAACTGGCTGCGTGACTGACGTGTTAAATTGGTTGCGTTATGCGCTTTAGCGCGGATGACAAAATGCATGCGCACTAACTCGCTGTTGTCTGTAGAAAGTTACGTAGATATTGCAACTTTTTTGCATTCAAATATTGCGGCATTACAGATAATGATGCCATTGAACAAATAAGCAAAAAAAAAAAAATAAAAAATATATCAAGGGAACCGGAAGATAACGAAGAAATGCTCGATGCTCGCTTTATTTTGATTAAGTAAATGTGAAAAGTTGAGGTAATCGCTATTATTTCGATATGATTAAGTAATGCGCTACAAAAGCGCTTACATAATATGATATGTTCACATGATGTGCGTGATTAAATTCATCAGGAACCCAGTGCGCACCACGTCCACAGGAATATACAAATTTTTGTACATACATACATATGTATATGTATGTACCATCACCATGGGGTCAACAGTCATACATAAGTATGTACGTATGTATGTAGTAGATAAACGATTAAACGTATAAAGAACTTAGTTTAATGGCTTTGAAATGAATCACTTTTTCCCTAAACTTTATGCCATTTAAAATATTACTCAGTGTTTAAAAACTGTCTCGCTGATATTTATCTTCTCATCACCATATTTATCTAGACACAGGTTTGCTTTAAAATGGTGATTTTTTTTACTTTGTTTATTTTTTTCCATGCAACGTTAATATCGTATGCGGTTAACCAAACATACATACAAATTTTATTTATTTAATTTTATATTCATTTTTTCTATTCCTCTCGCAAAACATTTTAACATTCTTTGGCTATTTCCCTTTCGATTACTTAATTTTCAATATTTTTTTATGAAAGGGTAGCTCGTTATTTAACAAAAACCATTCGATAAAGTCTCATCAAAATTGCTTTAGTGTACATTTATAGCAGCTAGGACTTACCATTGATGTTTGGAAACTTTTTTTGTGGAAGATGTTGCACATTTTCTCCATACAACGGTAAGTACTAGCTACTTTAAACATGCACTTTATCACTAAAATTTAAAGGCTTACAAAACTGTGTACTCAAAAACTAAAATTCTAAAAAAAATCTGGTTAAAAAGTTTAATAGTTTTATCACAATTTTTTAAAGTTCGTCGAAATTTTATATTCTACAAAATTTGATACTTTGATTTACGCGATTTTTTTAGATAGTAAGCTATATTTTCATAAAAAAATAATAAACATTTTTTTAACAAAGAAAATTAGCCAAAAACTTGCTAAAATATCTTTTCCCTATTTACATTCTCGCCACCGTACATATAACGGGTGATTCAGATCTTTGACAGCTAATTTTTTTGACAATTGGTACCTACTACAGGCTTTGGCAAACTTAGGCATGAAGTCATATTAAGTTGAACAACGCATAAAAAGGTGATCCAAACGTTTTATGAAAATATTCGTTTTGTAACAATAGCATTACGCGCACTATGTAATTTTTTCAGTCAAAATAACCAGCCATGGAATCAATAATCAGCCGTTTGATGCAGAAGTTCCAAGAAGTCGATAGTACAAAGTGTGGACCAGGCCGCGACAACCTCAACCCGTCGTCGGGCAACGCAATTGAATCTTTTCTACAGCACCTTTCAGCGGATTTGAGCAAAAGACCTATGTATGTATGTGTGTTTGCGCGGCTACAAAATTCAATTGACACAGGAAGTCTACCCTGTAGGGAAACCCCGAACTGGGGAACCAAATTTGTAGTTCCGTACTAGATCTTTATCGCCAAAAACGAACCAGTCCGATAGTAACTAGATCGCCAACAGTTCAAAAGCAGCGAACTTTTAAAAAACATTTTTAGAAATCTATATCTAAAATTACGAATTTAGAACTGGTTCAAAACTATAGAAAAAGGGATGCAAGACGAACTAGATCTTATTTTGCGAATTTTGAACTAGTTCGAAACTACTGCAAAAGGGATGCAGCGGGGGGCTTGTTAACTTTAAATAAATTTTTGCTTGGCGGGTTTTTCGTTCAAATACGCTTTCAGTGTTCACGTCGCAGATGCTTTTTTATAGTTTGGTAATACAAAACAAAAATTTGTGTTAACATCTTAACATTTGGGGCCTTCTGGAATATAACCAATAACTGTCAGCACCTCTGCAAATTCAGCTACAGCCAAAGGTATGTAAACGTGTTTTCAAATGCAAAATTTAATTTACATTCATTCAAACAAATTTGATTTCAGATTGAAAATATATTACTCTGCAAATAATTAAAAATTGCTACCGTGGTAACCCAAAAAGAAAACATCTTGTTACTTTTTTCGTTTACAACTGGTTCGAAACTATAGAAAATGGGGTACAAAGCGAACTAGATCCCATATGTCGAATTTAGGACTGGTTCTGAACTATAGAAAAGGTAATGCAGCGGGGGACAATTTCCGATTCCTATGACATCGCCGTTTTAAATTCGCCAGTTGTTTGCATGCAAAAGGGATTTATCGCGAACTAGTACTGGTTCTAAATGTACTAGAAGCGCACCAGTTCAAAACTAGAGATTTTCCCCACAGGGTAGCGACAATTTGCAGCGCCATATATTTACCAATTGGATGTTTGAACAACAATTACTTCCCCACAAGAACAGTGATAGTCATTATAAGCTTTTATTTAACTTGGTCATCCCGCGGAAATCGCGGAAATTTCCAATTGATTTTAAACTAACTTCCCGACAAGTTATAGACTTGAAATTTTCAACATAGTTCCAATCACGATGACAATGCAATTTAAAATATAAATGAATTCCTTATATGGTCCAGGCGTCTTGATTCAAAGGCGGTCAAGAAATAGTAAGATTTATGGCTAACAGAGCGTAATTTGTCAAAGAACGTAAAACCACTAGAAAATTGTTAAAGCTGCTGGCGGTAGTGTAGCAAAGCTATTTGTGGCAAATTCTAGATATCAACCTAGTCTAGATATAAACCTCGTTGTTGGCATCATGTCAAAGAGATACAATTAGAAGACTCCAGATGTCGCACCTCCAGAAGAAGTTAAATATTGCGCCTAAAATTCAGCGTACATGCATAATTGGTTAGGTATGTATATGTATGTATGCAGATATTTAAATGCCGGTTTGCTATTCGCGCGACCAACTTTTTTAAAAACGAAGTAAATTCGTACAAATTGTTAGTAATTTTCAGTAGAGTTTGAATAACTTCTTTCACTAAATGGCTTTTAGTAACATTAACGAGACTTTAACTTATTTTATTTTATTCATTTTAGTGCAGTTTTGATAAAATTTTCTTCCTAAAAAATCTTTTGTTACGTTACTTTATTTTATTCCTTTAATTGTACATGTTTTGTTCATAAAAAATATTTTTTTTTACATTATTTTATTTTATTGATCATGTGATACTCACTGGTGATGGACATCTCAACTATCTCGCTCTATCAACTTTTTAAGAGCAATATGAAAAACGTGACGTAAACATTTGTGTACATGTTATCTTCCGTCTGCCTCTAACTTATGGCCTTATTTAATGGTCTCTTTTTAACCAACGCAAAATTTGCAAATGTATTAGTAAGATAAATGAGAATGTGTTAGTTTCCATCACACAATTCTTATAGGGTTGATACCGGTTTTTACAAAATGAAAAAAATAACAATCTCAGCGATTAGTAGGACAAACATTTTATATAATTAATTATAATTTTTCACTTTTTTTAACATTTCCTTACAAAATCGTAACTCTATAACAATTCTTTATCCCTGGAATGTCTGCTTATTTTGCCAATTTTTTCTTACAGCAACAAAACATCAAAGAAATAGTAAAAAATAATATGAATTTATCATTACAGGGCCTCTCGATTGTGACTGGTGGGACATTTGACTCCCGAATGTGATCATTTGAGAATTATAACTATGTTGTCGGCATTATACAACAGTCAAAGGCAATTTCATACATAGATAAGTAACTAATGAATAAAATTCCGTTAAAACAAGTATCAAAAAATTTTTGAATGAGTGTATACCGAAAACTTCTCTATTATATATATATATTTAAAAATATTTAAAATTGTGGCTGGTGGAACAGGTCCGTGTGACTGGTGTAAAGAAATTATGTATGAAGTAAAAGCTTCGACAGCCAAAACTATAGCTTAGTTTTTATTTTTTAATATTTTTCTCTACATGGAATGGCCTTACAATGATTTTTAATCGCATTATACGCAAAATTTGATTTGCAAACCAGTACTACGTCGCCGATTCGACGAAGCATTTTTCCCGGGTTAAAGGCACAAAATGCTTGGTTGCCACTTTTGGTACGTTCGTATCAGAACTGGTACTCTGAAAATTTTTTGGTACTTTGGTACGTTGATTTTGATTTGGGTACTTTTCCATAAAAACGCCAGATTATTATGAAAACATCGACTAACAGTGCGCATTCCTACAATTCTTGTCCACTTTGCAATAAGTACACAAAGATAGATGAGTTTTTAATAGAGTGATGGAAAAGTAAGAAAGTTAAATAAATTTGAAGGGCAATAAATTAAGTAAATTTGTGGTTTGTTTGCAGATTCGTTATTAAGGAGCAAAGGGCGAATTACATTAATCCGCTTCAGGAAACCTCGAGCGAAGAAGGTGTGTCAGAGACGTAAGTATTTGCAAATTTTTATTAAATATCTGTAATTTTTCTATTTTGAATAATGTACATATTTTTCAGTGTTCAGCAATTTTGCATGGCTTTCCAAAGATGGTTCGGCCTTTTGTGCGGCATACAATAAAGCCGCAGTGTACTACAAAACTGCACACTTAAAAAATTTCTAAAAAATCTTAGTAAAAAATTTAAAATTTGCATGAGAATTTATTATAAATATGTGGGTGGCAACACCGCTTGGGAGCCTACCAATGCGAGAAGTTGGAGGACATCTCAAAAGCGTTGACATCCTTTGTGATGTCTACTTTCACGCGTAACAAGTAAATTTTAAGCGAAAAACAAAAGAATGAGCGAAATTGGCTAACGTGGTCCAAAGTTATGCGGTAACATACATAAAACAAATTTATATATTCCGACGAACTGATAACCTCCTCCTTTTTTGGAAGTTTGTTAAAAACGAGCTCCAACTGACCTGGCGCAGAAATATCTTTTCCTAAAAGCACCCGCTATACAGTAGTAAGCTAGTTAACCATACATTATAGAAATAATAATTTGATAAAACAGGGAAGTAGTTATAAGTACTGCATACATATGGTCACCTAACGGTTTCATATTACCTGCCATTCTGCATCAAAAACTAAATTTTGAAGTGAAAAAAATGGACCTTTTCACCTTTAGGTGGCGATATGTAAGTTTTTTTGGAGTAAAAATATAATTGTTGTATGAAGAAACACAAATTTATAAAAACTGTTTTAAGTTCAATTCTTTTCCAAAAATTTTCGACAAATTTTTTATTTATTTTTGGATGAAGAATATATGCGGTCTTATTGCATCGCCCTGTACTATGTTACCGGCAAATGTTTAAACTTCAAGCAATGAACTCTGTTAAGTATACATACATGCGCCTTACGTAAGATCTCCAAAAGGCGTTGTTAGCTCTTGAGTAGCATATTTATTTTATACATACATACATATCGTCGTTTAAAGTACAAAACCGCGTAACTAACATTTGCTGCCAAAATTTGGATTTGCTCGCACAAGCTCTTGGCTCAATCCTTATCCATTCGTCCTGAAATATACCAGCCAGAAATGCGATTGCTTTATAAAAAAGAGAACCATTTTGAAATATGAGTGTTTCTACTCTCGAAAAAATAATTTATGCTACCTCACATACATACGCGGTTTTGCATTATCTTGATACGCGGTTTTGCATTTTGTTGATACGCGGTTTTGTACTTTAAACGACGATATGTATGTACTTATGGATGTGTAACATCATGCGACAAAAAAAAACAATATATTTCGAAACATACGGAAAAATCAATATACTCATTAAGGACCAAATATCAATATGAAGTAAGCTCAGGATTTGTTTTAAAAGGTTTTTGAAATTTGAATGATGTGACTGGCTACTAGAATACCCATCTAAATAAATATCAAATAAAAGGGAACATAATTTAATTGTTTGTTCTACAAGTACGACTAGGTACTAAAAATGCCATTTTATTTAATTTCTTTATGCTTATCCATATATGTATATTAGAGTGGGTCAATTTGTATGGATCGATTTTTTTCGACATTGTTCCTAGCATATTCGGATTCTTCATAAAATTCTAAGAAAAAAATTCCTCCAGACCATAGCTCTAAAGTTAATTTCGAGCCTGCGCATTTTTAAAAGAAGATATCTTATATATAAAAATGAATTGCTGTCCGTTAGCCTCGCTAAGACTCGAAAACAGCTTGACCGATATTAATATTTTTATTTTTTCGGTTTGTTTTTTATAATATCCGGATGGTTAAAACCAGAAAAAATAGAGAGTTGCCACCTGTTTAAAAATTTCAATATAAGTAAATTAATTACATAAATTAGATATTGCAATATGGGTGTCAAAAGAAAGAGGTTATGAAGGCTTACAGGCGAAAATATTTTTGAGGGGGTTGCCACCTGTTTCAAAATTTAATTAAATGAAATTGATAAGATAAATTAAATATTGCAATATGGGTATCAAATTAAAAAGGTTTAAGAAGGCTTACTACTGAAAATATTTTTGAGTCGAGTTGCCACCAATTTCGAAAATTTAATTCACTTAAGTTAATACGATAAAGTATGTATTATAATATAGGTGTCGAACGAAAAGTATTTGAAAAATTATTGATTAAGAAATATTTTCTATAGGCCTGCCCCTACCTGAGCGGTAAAAACTAAAAGCCATACTCGCAAATATTATTCAAAGCTTTTGAGGCTCGCATCAATGTGGAATACTGTAACTCCGTCAAGTTAGTGTTTATTGATGGCAAACAAAGTACTATCATGTTTGGCAATGATATCACCCCATCGAACAATGCACTTAGCCTCGATATAAAAAGAGAATCAAAGCCGAAGTATTAGCCGAAGCATTTCATACAAATGTTCCACAATTGAACTAACAAAAAAATATGGCCTACGACTTTTTTATAGAAGCTTTGGACACTGGAGTAAAATTTAAACAAAAAAACAAAACCGACTTCAATTCTCATGTACAAATTTAAGAGTGCCGTTATTTTCTTCATGGCCCAATAATCGGATCTACACTCAATTAGTAGGAGACTACCTCTGAGGAACCACCTTTCCTTTCAAAAAGAATTATAGAAAACGGATAACGTAGTCCAAAGTTACGCGGTAACATACATAAAAACATATTCCGACGAATTGATAAAATATGCAGATTAATATTTAATAAAGTGTTACGGATATATTTTTTTTAATACAAACCTGTGCTTGGGAGCTTATTGATACGAAAAATTAATTTCTGATATCTATTTTTTATTTAAAGAACCGCAAGATTGCACTACAAAGCAAATTACATATTTTTTACTATTGTAACGGGAGAAGTTACTGTATGTATTTTTTTATATGTACAGTGTCGAACAAAAGTTTTGGCACAGTAAATTTTCGCATTACATATATGCAAAATTTTTAATTTATTTCCGATAATTTTTTATAAAAACATAGTTCATACTACACTAAAACACATAAAAATCAAATGTGTAAACTTTGTGAAAAACTCAGGAAAATTCAATAAATCTGCATACTAATTTGCAATTTTATATTCAGATTTTCAAGCAACTTCAAACCTGCACTTTGATAAACTAAAATTGAATGGATTATTAAACTGCATACTTGGAATTTTTCTAAAAAATACTTTGCCTATATTGCGTAAAATTTACTGTGCCAATACTTTTGTTCGTTACTGTAAGTTTAAGGGTTTATTTACCCTTAACTTTAAAAAACCAAAAAAAAATTTACAATATTTTAAAATTATTTTTCGAATCATAAATTTTTTTATGATTAACAATGTATTTATTTTTTTTTTTGGTTTTAGATCCTTTTTGCTTTCAACACGAGGTATCTTTTTTCTAGTTTCTATTGTCATAGCCATAACTCACTCTCTATTTTTATCAATCAATCAATCAATGAATCAATTTTATAATTTTTTTCGGCATTTTTCCTAATTACAAGTAGAGCTTTATAAAACTTTTATAACACCAAATGTTTATCAAGCTTGGGATTTTATGTTATCCGGGCAGGCTTATTAATTTAGCCAGAGAATATGTTTTCTTTATAAAGTTTACCCAGTTACCCATTTTAAACTGCTACCTGTACTGTATCAGCGGTTAAAACTTGTTAAATTTTTATTTAAAATTTTCGGTAAGGAATAAGCGAGTGGATGAAAAATATATAAACCGTAAGAACGGCCCATATATATGTATATGAAAGAATACACACATGCGACGACTCTAGCCATTATGTGTCACTCCTTTAAATTATAGTTATTTTTTTCTTATTGTATTAAAAAAATAACGTTCGTAACACTTTAGTAAATATTAATCCGTATATTAACTGAGTATATATTAAAGACGAGAAGATGACCCGGTGAACTTCATATCATCTATAACTTATTTGAATTTAACTTTGATCAATTATAACAAATCTTCCGAAGTTAGAGCTGATTAAAAATTTTCACTATGGGAGGTATCCCTCATCCCCTTCCCCCCTTGGCGAGTTTCAATTTTTTTACCCTATTATAGGTCCAGGAGTCATGGCAATACTTTGGCAAAATTTTATTCGATTCTGTACATCCGTTCAGGCTGCAACCTGGTACATACACACATACATACTTCCACAAATATATAGTAGATTTGCTATGAAGCGCCATCTTGTGGTTCTTTAAATAAAAAATAGATATCAGAAATTAATTTTTCGTATCACAAAACTCCCGAGCATAACTCTTTATTACAAAAAAAAAAAAACATTCCTAATACTTTAGTAAATATTAATCTGATTATGGACCTAGTATTAATTAAAAATATTTTCTTTTAAAATTGCGCAGGCTCGAAATTGATTTTAGAGCTATGGTCTAAAGGGCTTTTTTTCTTAGAATTTTATGTAGAATCCGAATCTGCCAGGAACGATGTCGAAAAAAAATTGACCCGCCCTAATGTATATGCTAGTGTTTGGCCGAGCTTCTCCGATTTATGGCGTGCGCCATAATGTTGTCACACAAAGGGGATGAACCTACAGTTTTACGCCGACTCGGAGTTTTGCCATTGCCTGCTGAGCGGCGACCGCTGTTAAGAAAAAAACCTTTTTTCTATATTTTTTGCGATGTTGCTTTAAACAGGACTTGAGCCCAGGCCCTGCGGGGTGGAAGCGCGCACTGCTTACCACTACACCACAGCGGCCGCTCAAGTGCTTTCACCATGAAAGTTAGCAAGCGAGCTTGGTTTTGTAAGACCTACCAGATATCTTGCTTCCTGTCTTTCAATTGTCCTAAAACAGACTTCTTTGTTAGCTAAAATTGCACTGTTAATTTATTCCTNAAACAGGACTTGAGCCCAGGCCCTGCGGGGTGGAAGCGCGCACTGCTTACCACTACACCACAGCGGCCGCTCAAGTGCTTTCACCATGAAAGTTAGCAAGCGAGCTTGGTTTTGTAAGACCTACCAGATATCTTGCTTCCTGTCTTTCAATTGTCCTAAAACAGACTTCTTTGTTAGCTAAAATTGCACTGTTAATTTATTCCTTAAGACGAATTTTCTCAAGAGAAATATAAGGATGATGACATTCGTAAGTCATGTATGCGGATCTCTTTAATAACATTGCGATGATTTCGCTATTGAGGCTTTTAAATAGCCTTATCATAAAAAACGAAAATTGCTTGATCGACAAAAATTATGAAAACATGTTTGATTTAGGTATGTAAGCCAGTACTATTTTTAGAATCTATTACATTTATCAAACATATGTATGTGTGCATGTACAAAGTCGTGTCGGAGAGCATTCCTCGCGCATAATTTTCAATTCTACAAATAATAATAAAATGAGGTTACAATTAATTGTATCATCTATTATCTTTTCAGAATATGCATTCGAGATAATCTATTTGATCTTTAACATGTTGGCATCTGTATGTATGCACATCTTGTATAAAATATATGTATGGCTAAGTCGCTGGGTGCATTAAATTATTTAAACTGAAAATAAGTAGTTTTGATCCGCATTTTTTTTAGAATTCATTGATTAGAATATTATTCAATTTTGATAAAAAATTCTTAAATTAGACTGAGCTTTTGATCTCAGCGCCTGACATTTTTTCGAAAAATTTTAGATTTAATTAATAACTTCCTTTGATCATTCAGTGAGTTTTATAGCTAAGAGACTACGTCATAAAACGATTTATAAAAAAAAAACCTAAAAAAAAAATTAAATAAATACGTGCGCACACACAAACATAAATAAATGCATGAGCTCATATTTTTCTAAGTTGTATATTTAATTCCATTTTTTCATATATCGAGATATCTAAGGTTGTGCGTCTGAATTAATCTCTATAAAAACAATACTAGACCGGGTTAAACGAAATTTTAAAGGATTATAAGGAAATACACAGAGAAGGTGGCTAAATATTTTTTTTCGGTAGGTATCCCCGGTATACAGCTATTCGAAAAAATCTTATTTATGGTACGATTAACTTGAAATTCGGCACATAGACATGTAACTTATTGCCTGTTTTAATATATTGGATATTTTTTTCCGGTAGGTTGACCGATCTATTTGAAAACATCGCTTTTACCATCCGATTTCCTTGAAGCTTTGCACATTTGTAGAGAGCTTAATGCCTGGATTTTATGCAAAGCCTAAATATATAACACACCTAACAAAAACAGAATGTATACATACATATATTTTAAATATGAACCGTAAATATGGGTTTTTAAAAAACCTCGACGCTTGCACCACCTAGCGAATTAATTCATGTGTTGTTGTTGGTTGACAAGGGATGTCGGAAGTTCGTTCCAAAATAAAGCAAATTAATCCATCCTGCATATTGCATTGCCATCGAGTTCAGAGCTAAGTTTACGGTTTCAAGTCAATTCGGTTAAAAGTTGATTCAAAAATTTGATTACACACAGGTGAAATTTAATAAAAGCTTGGAAAAAAACCGTAATTTTTTCTGTAATTTAAAGGACTACCTATGCATTAAGTTCATGTTAAGTTCAGTCAGGCAGTTAATCCAGCAATTAGTCGAGTTTTGTTCGATTAATAGAGCTTTATTTACGACAAAAAAATTAAATTCCTAATTGCTCAATTGGCGCTTGAGAGAATGTTAATCGAATCAAAATGCGCATGCTGTTCTGTTAGGGTCGTCAAATTTTTATGTCGCTACTGAGGGACGTCTTTCCTTTATCCGATTTTAAAGATTTTTTTGCAGTACATATTTACAGGCATCACCTAAGCATACCTACCAAGCAAATATTTATTTATTTATTTACATATAAATACATATTTTGTTATCATTATTTCGGAATTCTCATGATGAAATGGAAGTGGATGCAGCTGCCAGCGCAAATTAGCCTTGTATGTACCACATACATATGTCCCTATGTACATCCCTTCTAAATTATCAGCTTCAGCTTAGGGCGCCACTTGTAATGCGCCGTGTGCGGTATCGTCTCGCTCGTGCAAATAGTTATATAACGCCATATAGTATATAGCTTTATCTCTAGATCATAATAACGTTTGCATTTTCAGACAGCATACCATAATCCAATCAGATTTATTGAAATTAAGTAAATTTGCAATTTTAAAAGCCTTATCAATTTTAAATACATATTATTAGGTGCGAAAGCACCTACTGCTCGGTTGCTTGTCAAGTGCATGTGTACTTAGAAGACAATACGCCTATAAGGCAATGAAGTTACTTAAACAGTGTGCAGCTGAGGTAGTCAAACTGTAATTTAAAACGCAAAACGCGGAAAAACTGTAATTTAGAAACATAAACATACAAAAAACAATTCATAAAATTTAAACTTTTTACGTACATTTTTTTTAATGTTAGTTAATTTGTTTTTTTTTTTTTTAAGGACCAGTAGACCCGGCGAGCTTTGTTCTGCCCAAAATTTATATTTTTCGCTGTAACATTTTGGGTCAACATTTTCACAGACAATTCACGTTGACAATCTGCTAAGATCTTGGACATCATGCATAAAAACTGAGCTTCAGCTAACTTCATAAGTGCAAAAACTGAATCTGAGCTTAAGCTTACTTTTTGTGCATCAGGTCCAATGGCTTGGTGGTCGTAAGAAGGCATATTTCCATTCTTCTTCTTTTTATTTGACGCTGTAACGGCCTAAGCGATTTTGACCGAGCTCAACAAAGCACGCCAGTAGTTTCTCTTCTGTGCCAATTGACGCCAATTGGAAGTACATACCAAGTGAAGCTAAGTCCTTTTCCACCTGGTATTTCCAACGAAAAGGAGGCCTTCCTCTTCATCTGTTACCACCATTACGACCCTGGTTGAATACTTTCAGAGCAGAAGCTTTTTTGTCCATTCGAACGATATGACCTAGTCAGCGCAGCCAGAGAACGTTTATAAACTCTCTGCCGTAACATTTACATCTTTTATTATAAAAATCGCTCTTTAACAATTATTTTTTGACTATTATTTAATTACTCCTTAAAAATTATTTCTGATTTTTATTTTATAAATCCAAAATAAGAGTTACTCTTTTTATCTAAATAATCTGTAAATAACAAGGCATGAATCACGTATGACGACAATCGTCTGGACGATATCGTGCAGAGTTTGTCTTGTTTCATGAAAACCAAAAATTGTTGGATCGTTTGTGCGATATCGTCCACTCAATTCCAGTTTTGCTTCACGTAACAGTAACAGTAGCACGTAACAGCCAAATAAATGCATGAATCAGTATTTTGACGACATCGTTTTGCCAGTATCGTTTGAACGGCAATTGTTTCAAAGTTACGTCATTCATGCCCACTTCTTTTTGATTTTATATTATATATTGAATTTCAAACTTGTTTACACTGGCAATGAAGTAAGTATCTCTGCACACCACCTTCCTCATTGAACTTCTTAAGAGTGTATAGTAGACTGGGTCGAAAAAAAAAGTTGCTAATGTCCGCCCCTAA